>NW_024043728.1:0-25000 GCF_014851395.1 Micropterus salmoides
TCACATTGGTATCTTATTATAGGCCAAGCATACTGGATTAGGAACTCTCATGAATCCAACTAGTGAGGTGTGATGCGAGAGGAAGATGGATGAAGAGATGGAGAATAAGCAAACACACAGTCAAAATATCATATTTCTTTACAATCTGCAGACTTTTATAATCATGAAATAATTAAAATCCAATTTCCCTATCTGATAAACAATGCAGGGACAACAAAAAAACATAACATTCTCATTTATGATTGTTTCTGGAAGCAAACACAAATGAAGGATGTTTTTAATTAATGAAAAGCAGAGGACTGTGTTTGCAACATATTGACATTTTTAGGCAAGTACGAATGCAGCTGCAGTTAATGAGAGGATGTAAAATTAAGTAATATTCTCTTCGATATTTCCTTGTGGATGCAAGTTAAAACTGTAAGCCTTACTGGGTCTACAGCCCAAGTGAAGCAGAACATAACAGAGGAGAATAAGAAAGGAACTGACTGGGGTAAACACATTTACAGTCAGCACTATGACATGAGTATGTATGTACTAGTCATCAAGGTACAATTTAAAACATGTGGCAGCCAAGCAGCAAACAGGAGAACTTTATAAAGACTTGGCATTTTAGTAAAATCACAAAGCAATCTGACAAAGCAAAACAGAAGTAAGAGTATGATTCCCTTTCCAATAGACATTCCTAAATATTTATGTGTGCATGCAAGTTAAAGCTGTGCCACCTAAACTGATCTGCAGCCCAATTAAAGCAGAACATAACAGTTAACATAAGTTGGACAAACAGAGATACAGGCTGGAAGATGAAGCGACTATGCACTTAAAAAACAAAAGAGAAGGGTAAAAGCATATCTGGTTAGATTACAGGGCTGCATCTAGGTGTATGCAGTTTAAGCATAAGTTGATGGATTTTCGACAAGCCTTTCCCTGGTTGATTTTGAAGAAGTTAATCTCAGAAGTTAATTTTTGCATGATTAAATGACTGAAAGAATAAATTACAAAGTATTTCAATAATAATTTAATCGTTTAGGTCAGTTATTAAGTTATTAGTATAATATTATCTGGTTCCACCTCCTCCACTGTCAGGATTTCCCACTTTTCTTTGTTTTAAATGATAATAAACTTAGTATTATTAGTCTTGAAGTGTCAACAAGCAATCTGATGGCATCGACTTGCACTTTAGGAAACTGAAGCATTTTTCATTTATATTATCATTTATAAATCAAGAAATAATCATCAGGGTAATAGTCAATGAAATAACTATTTGCAGCTTTAGATTCTTTAGCCTTTCAACAAAATAATTTGTGCATATTTTTTGGGAAAAATTCTTAAATTTGTGGTAATACATAAAAGACTGATTGTTTTGTTTTTTTTTTGTTTTTTAATTACTGGCAAGTCTTTCAGGTCCATCAGTTCATTTAATTTCTCTAGTTGTCTGTGTTTTTTTAGCAGTTTGAGCAGCTGTGGGTTGTCAAAATGTGTCCCTACACTGTTCTATATTTCCTAGATGTGTATCTCAAACCTTATAGAAGAGAAACCCAAAGTTCCCTGAGGAGCTGAGAGACTGACAGTGATGGGCACAGTAGAAGGCTCACTCTGAGCTCTGTGTCAATCACATTAAACAGCCTCCATATTATCCAGCACAGGCCTGGGACAGGGGACAGACAGCGGGCACCTGTAACTAGTCTACAGAGACAGACCTCTTTCGGCTTCTTTCACTGAACAATGTACGGGATGGTAAGCTGGGATGGAATATTATCATCATCATACTTAATCCAGTACTGTTGTTCCTGCTTTTGGTGCAATAAAGATATATACTTTTTGAACCACATATTTCTTATATTTAAAATGATCGCATTTTTATTTTCCACAATAATTATTATTACGTTATTGTCATATGAACAATTATCAACGCTCGCTGGTCATTAATGATAACCATCTCAAAAAGTCAAAAATCTGTAAAGCTGCAATTCACAATTATTTTCATTGGCAAAAATGTGCTGATTATTTTCTTCACTACTCAATTCATTATTTTGTCTAACATTTTATAAAGAACACAGTGACATCTTCAAATTGTTTGTTTCCACGGAGCAAAAGTCCTCTCTTTCACGGTCATACATGACAAAGAAAATCTGGAAATCCTCGCATTTCAGAAGGTGTAACCCAAAAATATTTGTATTTCTGCTTGATTACCAAAATAGTTGCAGATTATATTTCTGTCGATCAACAAAACTATTAATCAACTAAGCATTTCAGGTCTATATTGGACTTAACTTGGAATCTCTTGAACGTCTGCAAACCTTATGATATTTTTAACAGTAGTGGTCTTTCATTCAAATACCTTGTAAACTGACAGATGTACTGATCCTGAGCATTTTAATATACATAAAAAAATTGGAAAAAGACCAAGACTTTTATACAGCATTGATATTTTCCTGTACGCCTAATAAAAAGTGATTTTTTATTGAAGAGTCCAGGGCGTGTAGTATAAAAGGAGCTTATGTGAAGGGCAAAAATGTCTATTACATTAAAGGCAATCCACACAAAAGTTAAGATTTGTTTTACTCTACAAGTCAAATTTAGATTTTTGTTTATGCTTTAGGGATGCAGTCAAAACACAACAAAAGGTATGAAAGCTGGTGTACAGCTGTCAGATCTGTGTTGCATTCAAGGGCACAAATTCAGCCTCAGACACAAGCGCACGCGCACACACACACACTCACCTTGTTTAACTCCTCTATCCTCCTGATCAGCAGTGGGTTACTGGACGAGTTCTCAAAATAAACATAATCTGCAGAGGAACAGTGAGAAGGAGGAAGAGAAAGAGGGATTGGAAAATAGAAAGAAACATGTCAGTCGGCATTAATTCTCAGATGCATTGCGATTCTCTCTTGAAAGATTATTATCGATGCAAAGAAGTCAACAATTGGACATTTCAGTGCCTTATGTAGAATTTCATAATTGCGTCATCGCCCTCTATATCAGAACCAAAAGTTTCCCACCCCATGATCAGCATCGCAAGGTCGTCCAAATGTTCAAGGTGCTTTCCAGACGGACCACATAACGACAGCTTAATTAGCCAATGTAAAAGTGCAACACAGATATCCACCAAATGTTAAGTGTAACTTGATTAGGTTAATTTCATACACAAGAGATCCATCTGTAGGTTGGGAGGTCTGAATGAGATGTTGACGCACCAACACACAACTAATCAGGCTCCCTAAACCTTCCATTCAGATTGTAGCCTTGTATCCACCCTCATGCTTTCTTTGTCTTGTTGCTCCGTTCACCGCCCCCTCCCCTCGCAAAGTGTGTTTGTTGTTGTTGTTGTTTAAATGCACGGTACGTCTGCATTTGTGTGGGTGTGTATGAGAGACTGCACATGCTTTACCACGCATGTGTGACTTTACTATGCATCCAAGTGTGTGAGTGTGTGTGTGTTTGACTGTGCGTTTGGTTCCTGGCACTGCTCCAGGCCCATTGGAAGCTTAGCTCTCACCAGGATGTCCCCACAGGCCCCAGTCTTGGTAGGGTGCCTGGTCTTAGCCCTGCATGTGTCTTGGCTGAGTGCTGTCAGATTATACCCCACACTTGGAAGGCTGCCTGGAGGTGGAGCTATCCTCCCTTCACCCTGAACCTTCCCCTCCCATCCCCCACACTCCCCAAGGCCCCCACGCTCCACAGTCTTCTTGACCGACTAAGCCAGAGATCGCCCCAAATTCTACCAGCATAACAGCGATATACAGTAACTCCTACTTTTACTTCCTGCACCTAATGTGTCCAACACTAACTGGTTTAGGCATGCACTCATCATGCATCGCATACCCAGAATCTGCACTGACATCCAAATCTATCTTTCATCATGGTGATAGCCATAGTAAAAGAAAAATCTACCTACAAACACTTGACACCGCTAAAACAATTATATGTATCTTGTATTCTTGACTATGCTACTTTTTGACACATGTAGCTGTAGAATATAGACACTGCAATATGAATATTCTGTTAAAACAACAATGAGCCTGCCTGATTTTACTGACTTGTTCAGAATTTGTTCATTCGTCCTTGATTTTTGTGCTTCTAACATGGTTAAGTAGGCTACATTAAATTGTTTCTTTTTTTGTCTGTTTTAATTGTTGACATACAATTGTGAGTCTGCACAGGGTGTTTTATTTTGAAAATTCTAAGGATTCTCTATGCTGTTCTGTGTCTGACTTCCTGCCCGGTTCATCTGCTCTGTGCTGCTTGACGCGGCCTCCATCAAGAATAGAGTTGCCAGCTATTCTCTCTTATAACACAGCGGGCCGTTCCCTGTGTGAGTCTGTGGTTAGGATTAAGGGTTAACGATTATTTTAATTATTGAATAATCTGATCATTTTTATGGTTAATCAACTAATCAATTTCCCAGAGCCCAGGGTGACATCTTCATATATCTTGTTTTGTCCGACCAACTGTCCAAAATCCAAAGATATTCAATTCACAGTAATATAAAACAGAGAAAAACAACAAAACCTCACATTGGAGAAATCAAACCCAGAGAATGGTTAGCATCATCCCTGAAAATTATAAAGTTGTAAACTGTCCCGCAACAAAACTAACAGGAGAGCCCAGGCGAAAGTCTGGATTTTTTAAATCTTGTTGTGCACGATAAATATTCCATCCATCCATCGTCAACCGCTTATCCTGCGTACAGGGTCGCGGGGGGCTGGAGCCAATCCCAGCTGACATCGGGCGCAAGGCGGGGTACACCCCGGATAGGTCGCCAGTCCATCGCAGGGACGATAAATGTGTGTACAAATTATTATTTTTTTGTGCTTAATAAAAGCATAAAATATAATTTTCCAGGACCTTGATGCCAACATAATACTCATAATAATGAAATATGAAGGCACATTAATGTTGTTTCCTGTTCCTATCACATTTCAAACTTTTCAAATTCCAGAGGAATGTAACATAAACACACCTCTCTATGAACAACAGAAAGACAGCACTATAAAAAAAAAAAACGCTGACTTTGTTTTTTTTTAAGTCTGTGTTAACTTAACACGGTTGGGACTTGGTCTTGACTCAATTGCAAAATTGCTCGCAGGGCTGCAACGAACGATTATTTTCATTATCAATTAACATGCCTATTTTCTCAATCATTTTGTCTATAAAAAGTTAAAGAAAATAGCGATCAAATGCTCTTTGTAAAGTCTCAAAGCCCAAGGGGACGTCTTCAAATTTCATGTTTTGTGTGAACATTCAAATAATCTAACGCTATTCAGTTTACTGTCATGTATGACAAAGAAAGAAAAATGTGAAATTCTCACATTTAAGAAGCATGAAGCCAGCAAATGTTTTTTTATTATTTTATTATCAAAACAGCTACCAATCAATGTTCTTTCTACTGAATAATCAGTTAATTGACTACTTGTTCCCACTTTAATTACTCTGACTTGTCTGAAGTATTCCTGACTACAGCCCTAAAACAAACGATTTTGAAGACATCACCTTGGGGTCCGGGAAACTGAAAAATCAACAGTTAAGTAATTATGAAAGTAATGACAAGCCCAGCTACTACAGAGTTTGATTCACAAATTCTTTTCACACCTGAACTTTGAGTCTACTGACATTTTTCACCCAACTGTCAAACAATGAGAAATCTACCATCTCAGAGACAGAAGAGGCACTCATCTCTATCTTCAGCAACGTAACCTCTGCATCTGAGTAAGGGGCACAACTTTGACTTGTTTTGCTGGAAAAACTATGCTTGAAATCACAATAGGTTTCTCACTTCACTCAAACTTACACAACCGAATGATCCCTTATTTCCAAAAGTAAATCGCAGCTGTTATCTGATTAAGGAGCTAAAAGCTGAAGGTAGACCAAGTAAATTCAATTAAATAAATCCTACTATTTTGTATATATATATTGAACACCACTGAATGATCATCTGTATAAAATATATAACAACTTAACACTTCCTCTTGTGAGTTAACCAAAGCTACAGCAGTAATTCAGAAAGTGTGTAGAGTGTAATTTTCTGGCAACCACAGACACATATTCACTACAAAACATCGCTACCAGACGGGGAGAGATCGTCATATCATGCCTGTCTACTCTTCACCCTGTAACAGCTTGTTACTAGACTCCACTGCCACTGTGACATCTTCATCCTGCTGCTGAATATCAAACAGGCCAACTTGAAATTGAGCGGCACTGAGACAGAAAATGAAGACACGATATCTTTCTAAAACACAAGGGGAGGCAGCAGGCTGGAGGTCAGAGGTCAGAGAAAATGTCTTGGGACTACTTCTGAATACCAGACCGGCTGTGAAACTGTGCGTTGAGAAAGTGAGTGAGTCTCTGAAACATTAGTGAAGAACCACATCCCTTCAGCAACCAGCTTGATTAGAGCTAAAACAAGTTGTTGATCTTTGGGTTTTAGACAACTGGTCTTAGAAAAGAAATTGTGATTGTAGACATCACCTTAGGCTTGAATACATAACCTTGAAAAATTATGATTTTACAAATATATGAAACAGGGAAAAAAAGCAACTCATCACATCTGAGAAGCTGTAACCAGCTTATTTGGCCTTTTTGCTTGATAAACTAATCGCCTTCATTGTTTCACCACTAACGTGAACACATCACTGTTATAGATTTAACTATGCCTGCTAAAACGAAATAATTCCCTGGACACATGAAAAAGGTAAATAAAACTGTCAATGTTACTAAAAACCCTGATCAAAAACTTGTTTCATGCTCAAAACAGCGAACCGTAGAGAGAAATGTTGACGTTTAATTGCGGCCTTCAACATTTGCCAGCTCTGAGGGACCATCAACAGAGACCCAAAATGCGTCATGACCATTTCAAAATGAAGCAGAGCCACATGTCGAGCATTCAGTTTTGGTGTGGGGTTGTGTGTGAATCGCTGCCACACAGTAAGACACTTTCTTTTTTTGGAGTGGTTGGTGGCGGCACACTTCTCCCAGTACATTTAGAGTCACTGTGAAGGTGGGATATTGGGCAAAACTTGCCATCTTCCTCCTTTCCTGGCTCGGGAACTTAAGTTACCAAGAATGGAATCAACCCGTGTCCCCCTCCTGCCGCCCTCCAGAAAGACAAACCGAACATGGGAAGAAAACGGTTAGGAGTGGGTTGTTTGAGTGTTGCACCATGTGAGGAGCTGAAGCCTGGTAGAGCTGGAGGGGAACTCAAAATGAGAGCAACAGAGACAGAGACAGAGAGACAGAGACAGAGAGAGAGAGACTGTAGGCATTGAGCAGCGTCACTCAGTCTCTCCATTTCCCATCAGCCCTCCTGCCTCCTCAATCCCGCGCACCCCACCCCCACCCCACTTGCAGTGTCAGCCAATCAACAGGCTCCGGCGCTGGTGATGTCACGGTGCAGTCGAATTTTGTGTGAGCCAATCAAGGCATGTTACCGAGCCCCAAAACAGACAGTCTGTTGGGCTGATTCAAAGCAGGCCAGAGAGACAGACAGAGGCTATGATGATGAGAGAGGGAAACATGACAAAAGTGATGGAGAGAGATACAAGGACAGAAAGAGACACTGGAGACACCTGAGACAGGCAAAGAAGAGCACAGCCCGGCAGAAATGTTAAATATGTGAATAAGTTAGTGAGACAATGAAAAAGCTTCGTTAAATGACACTGAGGTGGACGACTGAGGTGGTTAAGCGCACACATCTTATTTGTAAAAACAGATCCAGTTTCTACGTTGGTTAGTTTGACATGATGTTATCTTGAATTGTAAACATAAAACGGCCATAAAACGGCAAAGAGAATAATTAACGATTTAGAGGTTGCTTTCAAAAAACTGACCGGCATAAATCCAGTATGCCAATTACTTGAAAACATCATTCAACATCAACACATCGTTTTTATGGTTTGGCATCTGAATGGAGAAGTATTATACTTTCTATGTCAACACTTCAAAGTTAAATTTTGATGGTCTGAATGATTGTTCTGTTGTTTAATAAGTTAAAAAGGTTGTCCCCGATATTTTTACAATTAAACTGCAACCTAGTGCAATGATCAGGGCTGAAAATACTGCAGTTTTATCCCTTCAGGAATCTAAAAACTATTAAATTATTTAAAAAAAAAATTAGAAGGGAACGCCACTCCTTGTTTTAACTGCAGAGATTTGCAATAGACAGGTTGCGAGTAGACATTGCTTGTCTGTAAATGGTCACTAGCCAAAAATATTGGATACCAGTATTTTTTTTTAAAATTATATCTCTTATTGGTTGCCTCACTATCTACCAACATTTCGTGATCACCTGATAAGAGA
The DNA here is from genome assembly GCF_014851395.1 of Micropterus salmoides. Classification (NCBI taxonomy): domain Eukaryota; kingdom Metazoa; phylum Chordata; class Actinopteri; order Centrarchiformes; family Centrarchidae; genus Micropterus; species Micropterus salmoides. The sequence continues at coordinate 8,296 of NW_024043728.1, forward strand.
ATCAAGACAGTTCCTGTCCTGGAACTCCATTTTAGCAGTATTCCCCGCCCTTGCTGTCACGCAATATACAGCATGCCAGCAGCAAAGCCTACTGGGAGTGAACCAGTTCTAGCAGGCATAAACACAAACTGGCAGCATCACTAGCAGAGTCCAACCAACTCACAAAGTACTAGAAATGTGTATGATCTGAAGTTTTCCATGCATGTGTTACACGGATACAAAAAACTCTTGGCGATGTCTTATTTTGGTGATATAGGAACTTGTAACAAAAACCTCAACAAACTTCTCAGACGCGTCACTGTTTAAAGTCATCTTGATACAATCAGCTGTATGGGAACTAAAAAACAATTCAAATCAGGTAAATGTGATCAAAGGAAAAAAAGTACAGCATCAATCATCTAGTGCCAACATTATGTGCTCTAAAGTTTTTTGATACTCGATGCACGGACACAATTCATTTGGGAACCTCCATTCGCAGCCATAGAAAATACACTAGTGGTGCCTTTGTACAGTACACTACATACGACATTAATTCAAAGGGCTGGGCTAGCACTTGAAAGGGAGATTGGAGAAACAGGAAACGGAGAAACCAATCATCCTCCCACGTTTGTCTATGCACACATACCCCCACAACCCATCCAAGGCTTGCTTTCTCACTCACACACACACACACGTGTCGTTATGAGCAGCAACCATGGAAGAGATCATGGCTCATACTGTCATAGTATAGATGGAGGTTTCTATGGTAATGGCAGGTAATTTAATCTTCTGAATCAATCTCACACCTGGTTTTCACACTTTGATATCACTCATCACTAACTGGTATGATCAGCCTAGACACAGCTGCACACATCTTTTCAGTGGTAGGCCTAAGTAACCATGAATCCATCTATCCAACCAGGTCGTCTAGTCATTCATAGCTGAAGAAGATTAACTAATTTCAGACAATTGATAAACATCTTTTACTTACTCTTTTCACCTTGGAAATGTTTAACACCAGAGTGTTTAAAATTTGAGGGATTTTGATCTCATGAACAGCGGCAGCAACTCAACTAGCATCACGTATCTGTGTTGCACTTTTGTTGCAGCCACCACTGCAGCTTGTTCTTATCCAATTGTGATTAATCAGCAAACGTGAGTAGATTTTACACAAAAAGGCTCTCTCTATTATTTTCGGACTGATTAGATGACCAGAACTCGAATTCCAAATACCTGAGGTGCCGCAAAGTAGGGATGTAGGGATAGTCACCGGGGGAGTAAACAGTTTTTTGACCATAGTGGAAAATGTTGATTTTGAAAGGCTAAATAAATGCTAACAAATATGGATTGAAGACTGTATAAAAACATGTTCTGAATTTTGGAAAATTATTACTGCCATCTTTTTACAATACATTTTTCCTTTTGGCGGAAAATAGACTTGGAGTCGTTGCAAAGTGAACGGCGACATGCACAGTAGCCTACACGTGTAGGCAGATAGGCCCTAAGTGTTATTTGCACGGTACAGAATATGTTAATAAAAATACCAAAACTAAAACTCTGTCAGTAGCATCGTGTTTCGGCTTTGCATGACTTATAAGACCCAATCAATCAGAGAGCCAAGCGTGAGTGTCTGCGTCATCATTTCTAAAGTCCTCCATTTTGGCCCGTCTTCACTAAAACACCCTCCGGAGTTTCGAAACGCAAAACGGGTTCGGCAGCGTTTTCAAAATTCTGTTTTAGATCTTTGTTTTCGCCGTTTTAGTCTGGACGGGAGGTGCAAATGTAGCAAAAGGTCTCCATTTTAATTCGAAAACGCAGTAGTGTGGATGGGGCCCTAGTTTATTGTGAAGGATGTATGTGCAGTCTGGCCTCTACAGAAATGTGACGATAGGGACACTTTGTTGAATGAATCTAATAGCTGTCACGCATATCTCCAACTGACCGTGTTGAATTTGGCAGGATGGCAGCGAGCAAACCACAGAACTTTGATCTGCAAGTACACCCACCAGACCTGCCAGAGAGGCAACTGCCAGCATAGGAAATTAACACCAGCCAAACAAAGTGTGGGCACTGTTAACGTTAGTCACTTTGTAAATTAGTAAACAATCCAATGCCTTTAAGCAGGTTCTGAATCATAACTGGCAGCAAGGAGAAAATCCTTAGCAGCCACCAGTCAAAAGAAACGTGGGCATCGACAACCAAGTTTGTCACTTTCTAAGTTAGTAAACACTACAACACATTTAGCACATTTTGTACAAGAGTTGTCACACTCCAGCAACCTCAGTGTGAGTATTTATTTAAAAGGATAGCTTCACAAATTTTCAAGCCTGTCAAAAAACAATAGTCAGGTGCCCACATGAAGATTGAAACAGGTTGTGCTTGTGTGCTTGCTGTAATCCTTCCCCTTCTGTTCATACTGGTCATTAAGGGATCCTTTCCTAATGTGCTTCCAATGTAAACGATGTGGAACAAAACTCTGAGTCCTCCTAGAATGTTTATCTGAAGTTAATATTAGGTTTCAGCAGTTATACAAATCAAGTGTGTCTTTATTTTTAGTACAAATGTTCCTCTTTGTGTTACTGTTCCTCCAATGCAGCTCAGCACAGAAACACTGTTTGAGGAAACCAAGTTCTGGAAGATACTAAGAACACGTTCAGACAGACTTTAGCTCTGTTTGTGTGTGTGTGTGGGGGGGGGGGGGGGGGCCTGCTGTCCGGTGATGCAACAGAGGTGCCACCCATAAGTGCCACCAGAGAGGGCTCCAGCAAAAATGAAACAATAAAAAACACAAAGCAGTGTGGCATCGTCCAATAAGGTGCTGCATTGCCCAATAAAATACATGGAAGCACACATTCCTGCTGGTTGTAGAAACCTTTCTCAAAGTACTATAAAAGTCTGTGTTTTGGAGTCTGAGAAGCCTTAAATTTCACAGATCTGTTACTCAAACTGGACTTCCTGAATCATATGCGTATGCCCACCAATGCAGACCCCTGCATTGTTTTAATGCAGGGCTGATTTCGGTCAAAATAACAGCCAAGACTGTTAAAGCCTCAGATAAATTTAGGAATACATTTTTGCACAGACCGAGGACTGCGGCTTTTGTCCCCCATCACTTCCACTGGAAGTGGATTAGGGAAGGATGTTTTAATGGCCAGTGTGAACAGAATGAATGCTTGCAATAAATAAAACCTGTTTCACTGGTTATATGGGCACCTTCCTAATGTTAAGGCAGATTTGAAAAATTGTGAAGACATCCTTTAAAGCATTCAAATCAAGATTTGAACAAAACTTTTTATTTTCTCACTGTCTCATTAGAGAGTCATTTCTGAGCAGTATGTCTGCAGCAAGTCGTGTCGATTATTTTAAACTTCTGTGGCCAGTGCACAAAACCTAGCTTCTATCCCCTTCCCACCATTAAGATAAGACTTATGATCTAGCCTATACTTAGTCACCAACACTTTCCTGCGTATGGGGGAAGCAAGACGCTCTGCAGGGACAGGAAAAGTGGCGTGTGGCCTGCATGATAAAAAAAAGACGTCAGCCGGCTTTTGTCCACAGTTCATTCACAAGGGAAGTGATTGCTTTTCCAAGAAGATCCTGCATTGTCTTGCAAAGTAGCAGCCATCTTTCGTTCTGCTTTGTTCTGATGTTGGGTTGAATTGGTCTCAGGAGTAGCTCCAATCAATTATGAGGCTAGTTTTTGGCCTAAATTGTGCTTGTTTTTGATCTAAATTATTACGGTGACTGTGGAGGAATAATTTAATGTTATGCTTATTCAGTTATTAGATCTTTATGCTTTGTGGTTTGGTCAAACAACATTTATAGTTAAAATTATCAAAATAAACAACTTTATGGTATTAGTAAAGTTTTATTAGTTCAGGAACTTTCACTCAATACAACCATTACACACACACACACACACACACACTAATAAAAACAAATCACAAATTATGTTAGAAATATAAGGTAGTAAAGCTCTAAAGTCTCTCAGAGGACTAAGTGTCTAACTTCGAGCTGTGTTGCAGCAGGTACACTGATGGCGTTGAGATGCCAGTGATGACCATCCAACCTTTTCATATAACTCACAGTGGTGGGTGTGATAACTATCTTGTGTGAGGGATTGAATGGCACTCCAGTGGTTTAAGGGTAGTAGCAGAAGCATGAGCGTACAGAGTATCTCCATAATCCAATGTAGACAGCATGGTGGATTGTATAATTTTGCACGGTCTTCAAAAAAATAATAATAATAATAAAAAGTAGAAACAAGCTCTGTTTCAGAATAAAAATCCAATTTCAATATTTAATATTTGAGCAACATGAGTTTTGAAGGAAAATCTGCTGTCTAACTGTATTCGAAATGCTGTACTGGATCATTGAGATTTAGAGCATGCTTAGGATTGGCAATATCAATGGTTTACACTGGTCTTGTGAAATGCATGCATTTTGTCATTTGTGTCGAGTTAGAAAAAATTTATTTATGTACAGAGTAAATAGCAGTGGGACTAATGTCCATCTTTGAGGGACACCTTTATCAGTACTTTGGGGACTTGAATTGAAAACAAAAGGTAACAGTTTGAACTCTATGAGAGCGATATGATTCCAACAAGTTGTAAGCAGAAACATTAAAATACACAGAAAGGAGAGTTAAAAAGGAGCACAGCATTGCTTTTTATCAAGTGAGCTAACAATGTCAACAATAACAGCAGTTGCAGCAGGTATTGCGCTATGACAAGGACCTGTTGTGAGGTGACTTTCTAGGATTTTGGACAGACGGGTCAGCTTGGATATAGGTCGATAGCTGTTTAGGTATTAATGTGAATAGATCAAGTGATTTTGATTCATTTAATTTCATTTTAAACTGTAGTGTGCTACAGTATAGGGGCTAAAATACAACATCTTAAGGCTACAAGGTAGGCAGACAGGCAGGAAAATAGTGTAAATCACTTCTTTTTTTAATTTAACCACATTTGGCTCATTAAGTGTCAGCTCTCCTCCCTACTATGGACATAATCCTGCTCTCTCTCTCTCTCTCTCTCTCTCTCTCAGGTAGGCCTTCTTTCATTTGACTATATAACAGGGCCATGACGTTCACTACAAGCTATTTTTGACACAGGTACCATGCCAAGGAGAGTCACAGCGTTCCTGTTTCACTAGACAATTGTCAGTAATTGTGTATAAACATATTTTCAGACGGTTATCAATCACTCTCGCTTTGACATACACATGTTTGCATACAGTTAAAACAGAAGTATGCAATTTGGCTACCCAACCATAACAGGGAAAACATCAGACTACAATCCGAAACATGACTGAAAATATCTGCTTGATGGTAGTACAGACTGACTAGCTCACAATGGATATGGGAGCTGACATCTGAATAGCTACACCTTCCAACTACAATATACCCGTTAAGACACTTTTTTTTGAACATCTTACCAGCAACCTAATAAAATCTCATGTTAAGTCAAAATTCTGCACTAATAATATTTTTTAAAGCATCTGATTGTTGTTCTATCCTGTCCTTTCTTTTCTGATCCAGGTAAACAAGTGCCTAAAAAAAAAACAACCACTGCCTTATTTTAACTATGGTATAGCTGCAGTAACTTGCATGTGCTTATTTCTACACAGTACCTACAGGAGGTGAATTACAGCAACATAGGCAGAAAATGAGTGGGAGGGGAAAACAGGAATCTTAATTAGGTATTAACTGGAGTTGGCTGTGCAAATTGAGAAAAAAATAACCCTGGTTAAATATGTGAAAATATATATTTAAGCATGTGATGAGATTCTTTATTCCAATTTTCCCAGATTAGCTTTTGTAATGAAGAGGTAACGTTATCCTTTAACTTTTTTTTAAATCCCAGTTCCTTTCTCTACACTTTTTCCCCCTGTAAAAGCATCTAGTTGCTGCTTCCTTGCTAGTCTTAAGGTGTTTCTGAAGGTCTGTGAATAACAAATCCTGTTAGTTATCATTATGAAAGTGTGGCCGCGCGATAGTTGAATGGCACGCAAAACTTTTACAATATGTTACCTTAAATGTATGGAAACACAATGTATGTTACTTTAGGTGCATCGGCACACTGGAGTAGTTGTTTGGGATCACCGCAAGTTGCAACAAACACAAAAGAAACGAGGGAATCCAGCAGCAGTTCTGTAAGCGAACCACTACTCTTCATCACCATCCTCCTCTTCACACAGTCACCATCATCATCTGTGAAGCACACGGCTCTTTAGCTTTAGGGAAATAATACAAGGGAAGGGAAGACGGACGGCGCTCTGTACATACATAAAGATACCCGCGGCGAATCATGGCGAGTCCGCCATAAAAAAAAAAACATTATGGGGAAGGTTCTAAAATGTTCTCCCCCCACCTTACCTCCAACCCGGTACATGTTCGCTGCCATGACTGCCCCCGGTCCCTGGCTTCCTCTCCAGGTAGAGGGGTGGCTCTCTTCTCTCTCGCGCTGCCGGAGCTGTGTTAGCACTGCCGCCGCTGTGTGTTGGAAAATGGTGGATTGATCAATACGAAACAGACTAGCTGAGAGACCTTAAAGAGACAGTACACTTTATTTCGAAAACCCAAGTTTGACGACAGTATTTATCGACGAGTAGTGTAACTGATTACTGATTTAGGTACAAGTTTAAAATGTCTTACCGTTAGCTACTGGCATTTTCAAAATACAGCTAGGCAAGCTTTGCTGTTGCTCCACAAGTGAACGTCTACGTGACGTCACTGGCTCATCCAAGCCCAACTGTTATCCGACTCCCTTTTAGTTACTTTAACGTTACCTGGGTAGTTAATTAGTTGGTTTGTCATGTAATTGCAAGTTTAGATGATAATTTGAGTACATATACCTGTTTCCGTGTGGAAAGTTGTCCGATTTTTAATAAACTGTCTTGATCTAGCACAGAAACTAGCTTAAAAGCAAGAGTAGTGTCATTACCATTAACTGTGTCCTTACCCTAGTTTTAACAATAAAATATCGCGATATTTCAAGGTGACACCCCAGTTCCCACCCCACTTGTAGAGAGTTAGCTAATAAAACAGTTGGTTTTAGCCACTACATCTCACACAGTGAATGAGACAGGAACATAACATTAACCTTATTATAATGTGGAAAATAAGCATCCCTGTCCCATCCTTAAAGCCAATGCTGTGATCTCAAATCCCTTATCTCAGAAATGTCAAAGGAGGTCCATGAACCAGTGGGGGGTCCCATTGGGTTACTGGCATAGACTACATTTAATTAATGTATGTAAGAATTAAAAACTAAACCCAAAGGTTTATCTTCTCTGTGAGAGTTACATAACTACATAAATTATGTCTATGAAGATTCTCAGTAATCCAGGTCATAGTTATCCAACGAAGGTTAAAATCAAGGGCAACTGGACAATCTTCAACCAAGTCTAGTTGCCCTTGATTTTAACCTTCATTGGATACATAAATGATAAAGATTGTCGGGTACCTGCCTAATTGTTAGTGTGGCACACTTTTGTGTAAATGTTTATGTAGTTAGTACCAAATGTATGTAAGATGGCTTATGTTATTGTATTATGTTTTTCATAGTATTTGCTTCTAGGCTATCTAGATCAGTGCTTATCAAACATTTCCACATCGAGGACCTCTAAACTGTCACAAATTAGACCACAGACCCCTATTTGATATGATTTTTGCCTTTTGATGTTTTTATTACAGAAAGTGTATTAAACTAAAAGCACAAGTGTCATACATTCTGTCATTTTGTTAATTTTGAACGGAATTATAGTGATAATGAATTCCCCTTTTTGCTGGGAATTCCCCTCAAGGAGGACTGGGGTCCCCAGAACCACTGATCTAGAAATAATTTCATGTGGGATATTCATGTCCAATCAATGCATCATGATCTAATTATCCTGTCTTATCATTTCCTTTTGTTCACATGCAATGAATGGTGTGGTAGATATCGAAGTTTCCAATCAGTTCATTATAATAATCAAGATGAGAAATATTCATTAACACTGTGTTCTATATAGAGCATATTTACACATATTTTAGCTCATATTTTGTCAGAATATGAAGCAAATAGTTGCACAACATTATACGCATGTGTCGTATTAAACGTATGGACCTGCATGCATGTGGGCAATAGAAAGTGGGCAGGATTTTATAGTTTGGTATAATCTGTCATAAAAAAATGGGATGTTTTGTGCTGCAACAAAGACTGGCAGCACTGTTTTCCTCTTAAACACCTACCACAAGCACAGTTATTATCCTTAGATTTATTAAGATTATATTGCAGTATATGATGATCAAAACATAATTGCTTCTAAAAAAAACCCAACATAGTAGGAGTACAGCTTTTGTTTTCAGTAAAAAGGGTGGAAGTGTCCAAATAAGTGAGACAAGGTATGACACGAGAGATAATATACAGTATGGTCTTTTTGGAGATAGTTCTTTGATTAGCTCAGTTTTCATTGTGGATACAAGCGTAGAGACTCTGTGCTGGAGGAATGCTGTGGTGAAGGCTACATCTGATCTATACCATATGGAAGCCTCAATTACTGTTTTCTAACACAGGGGACTATGGTCTGAAGTCACATGATCACTATAAGCCAATCGGGTGTGCTTACAGTACGCACTCCTGCTCAAGTGTGCCGCCTCAATGTTGGAGCTGTGCTGCATTGCAAGGATCTTGTATTGTGTCCTGGGGCTCTTTCATGAAAGAAAAAGAACGAGAGACTGACAGTGTGTGTTTGTGTGTGTGTTTATGCATGAGTGTGTCATTCAGACTAAAATATAGAGAATTTGAGAATGATTTTCAATGACAACATGCATAGTGGGGTCATTACATTGGGTACATTATTTAGCAATTGATATGTTTGAATATTATATATTTATTGCCCACTATATTGTATTCTGCTCACTGAATGTGCAACATTGTGCCACTATGTGATTGAATGTTGCTGCATGCTGTTTAGAACAGCTTACTATATTGCACTTAATTTCATATGCTTACCTTTACCAATTGACTTTCCCTTGGAGCAATAAAAATGTAGCTTAGCGGCATATCCCTGAAAACTGTGTGTGTTATTTTTCATACAGTAACTGACACAACTGAGCTGTTTTTAAGCTGTTAACTAAACTGAGAAGAAAACGGTGCCAATGCTTAATATGGTCTTAATGAGGAAAATAGGTGGACAACAATGTAGCCTTGTATTTGGGAACTGTGACTACTTTCATTAGGAGTGTTTGCTTAGTTGGCTGCTTGCTGCTGTGCAGATGTTCTTTTTGAATCCACTTGCTCCTTCGCCAGATGTTCGAGCAGTCAGGAAGACATGCAGGCGGGCATGCAGGCAGAACACTGTACAGTACAGAGCAGTGCAGGTGTTCTCCCTGATGAGTCCCAGTCTGTAGAGATGGATTAGCTCAAGGCACAGCGCGTCTGCATAAACTCCCCTCGGTGTGGTTGCAGTCCCCGAGGATGACCTGTGATGGCCTGTCTTTCTTTCTGCTACTTTCTTGTCCTCTTTCTTTCCTCCATGTAGCAGATAAATTCACTGGAGAGACAAAGACACTGAGGAAATCAATTAGGCCCGTTTGCCTGCAGAAAGCAATACATATCTTTGATTGTGCTTCCTTATTTGTTCTCTCACTGGGGGTTGTGCTTTGATCCAGAGACGCAATGGGAGGTACAGCAATAAAGGGACTATTGTTAGAGTACTTTCTCCTCTACACCTAATTGTGCGTAAGTGTCTAAACTGTCTATCTGTATTAGTTGTGTGAAAACACTGGGATTATCATTTTTATTAATAACAACAATACTTGTGACCGTGTTCCCTTATGAAAGCTTGAACATTTTAAAGGAGTGGTGCCTCCACCCTACATAGTCACTGTCATCCAGCTTACCACAGTCTTTGTTTGGCAACGACAAGCCATACATGTCCCTCTGTGACTCATGCTGTAGGTATAAGGCATAGTGACGGTTAAATAAACATTACTCTTGCTTTTAGCTACAGTATACCAACATAAATTCAAGAAGACCCCATATTCTTGGATCTACCAACTGCTCATCTGCACCTCTACCTGAAGAAGCATCACAACCACCTGGCAATTTCAAGAAAATACTAATAAAGGTATAGTCTATCAAGTCATGTAATTTCTTGAAAGTATATTTCTTGATTGTATACAAGTCCTGAACATGACAGTTCTCTGTTGCAGACTTCATTAGTGACTAACCATGATTTCACTGCTCTGGAAGCTTTGGCACAAGGCAGCGTTGACTCTCTCAATTGGGAATCTCTGCTGCAGGGGATCTGTCAGACAGATTTCACAGCTAGAAATATGTGAGGCGCTGAATAGATACAGTACCTCACAAGGAATCTTGCAAAGAACATACAGGTTGTATTTTCTAACATCTCACAACAGGGGGAGCAATTGCCTTGCTTTTGACAAAACGGCCAGTTGGAACAAAGGGTAACTGCTTTAAGGTCATGCCTAGTTAGGTATAATGCTATCTATAATCTTTTGCTCATGTAAAAAAAAAATTCATTTAAGCTCCAAGACCATTAAGAAAACATCAAAGTTGCTTAGTGCTTAGGTCTCATTGAAAAACAAGATGCTCCAAGTTGCATGTACCTCAGTCCATCCAGCAGGGGTCATCACTCACACTGCCTTTTCTACTTTCCTTGGTTGCTCTAAGCATTGATGTAGTGGGGGGGGGGGAGGTCACCGGTGAAGTCACCCCTAAAAGCGGAAATTACACTTGAATGAGTTATCATTAATTCTGGGACAACGTCAGAGAGCAGCACTAGGGTGACACACAAAAATTTCAAAACGTTGTCATTATGTCCTCGTTATTGTCTCTCTGGCAGAGTGCAGGAAAGCTGGTTTACAGTGTGGGATGTGTGTGTTGCTTTTGGAAATCATCTTTCAGTCTGTCATCTGTTACTGCAGACATGGCTAGGTTGGATACACTCAGCCATACTTTCAAGGCCTCATAAGAAACCTTGGCCCTAATCCAAAGAGATTAACCATACTGCACTTGTGGGTTATTGATACCGTGACCTTCACAGAATGAAAGCAGAATAACTATGACACAGAGAAGAAAGACTGTTTCAGACACGGATGCAGACAGTTGAATATTTGGCACCCGAAAAGACGCCCTTTGTAGGTCCCTGACCCCACCTTGCAAGGGAATCCTGCCGCTAAGTGCCCACCCTCCACCACAGGATCATGTGCCAAAGTGCCAGGAGCAGCTAGACGAGAGCAACACATTTTTTTGTGAAACAGCTGGTGAACCGCCAAATGTGTCTCCATCTTCAGAGAGAGACGTACTGGCAGTTGGTGAGAGGATTGTGCCATGTGGGGAAAAACCCACCACATTCAAGACATGAAAAATGAATCACTGGAATGGCAAATGGCATCAGAAAGTCATGTATTGAATTTCTTTCCAGCAAGAATGCCTGTCATTTTATTGGTCGAGGCCAATAGCGCGGCACCAGCTGATGTTAAGATACTTGAAGAACAAAGATTCAGCAACTTGTGATACATATGTCTTTATGTCTAACCAACAAAAATACACACATGCAGAAACACACACATACATGTTTATACAACCTAAACACAACCTTTTATGCACCAATGAGATCACTGAATGCTCAATTTTGGAGACAGGTGTGCCGCTTTATGTAACTAATAATTCAAGATACTAGGTGATACATTATCTTGATTTTAAAATGTGTTGTCTGTGAAATAAATTATGCATATCGTTAATGCTTTATGGTCTTCATCTGTGTGCAGGAAATAACCAGTTGTATATACCTCTTCTGTCTTACACAACACTCAAGACTGCTCTCAAGTGATGTATCTCTGTCGTTTTCAATCATGTATCATGTGCTTCTTTTGTCCAATGAAACACAAATTTTTCTGATCTCATTCTAATGAGCTAATTAGATATTTCACCTTATTTGGTTCCTGGTTTCGATGGAAACCCAATCTCTCTGGAGCCTCCACCATACTTGATTAGTGTGATTAGAGAGATAACTGAGTACAGTTGTTTACACTTCTGGTCGCATGTCAGTTTGAACAATGCTGGATAGACATGTACAGATAATTGCATGGCAATTGACTTGTAGGCTGTTTAAACTGAATATGGGCTGTTTACTATTAGTGTTTTGTCTTTTCAGACATCTGACAAAATCAACAATAAGTTGATTATTAGTATCTAATTAGTACTAATGCTTTGCTTAATTAGAGTCATCGTTAGCTCACTAAAAAGTCTAATAACTCTTTCTTCAGAATGTATGAGCAGCTTTGAATGTAGGAGCATGCTAACGTAGGCGCCAACAAGATCATTATTTCTTCATCAAGTCAGGTTGTTAATTATTGCTATAAATTAACATTTCTTCAGTGGATCCCCTGATGGCACAGTAAGATGTGACATAACTGGAAATTCTCTTCATCTATAATGTGCACATGCCTGGGAGATTGACAGATCCTGTAGTATGGTTGATTGATGTGAAAATCCATTAAACATGGGATATGCTTGTACCTTTTAATGAAGCCCTGTGCTCCATGCAGGACAAGAGAGGTGTTTCCAACCTATTTAATGTGACAGAAAATTGTGGGAGGTAAAAAAAAATCAAGGTTTATCTCTTAAAAGGCCCCTACAAGTGTCTTAAACAGGGTAAGATCTGGTAGAGCATGCTTTGTTTTCCATTGCAGCACCACCCATGCTCAGAGGGTCTAATTATACACCGCAAGTGCTCACCTCAGTGTGCACAGCATGTTTCTTTACATCAACTGGAACAAAATGTTAGTTTGACTTGGACCAAAGCTGCGCAGGACAGCTACATCTGAAATGTCCCTGCCCGAGTAGAAGAAACAGACAGGCTTTGTTTAATGCTGAGGTAAAGAACATTTTCCAGTGGTGTTTTTTTTATATATATATATTATGAAATTTGGGCTCAAGAGGGCCAAACTGGCAAGACCTTGTCACAGTGACTGACATTGTTTGCGGACAGACTTTGCAAGGCAGCAACTGTCAGTATGAGGACATGTGAAAGAGGAACTTAGACAGTTTCTCTTTGGGATTTTCCAGCCTTATTTCAAATACTTAGTAACTTAATAGCCTATAGCCTGGTAATGTCTGAAAAAATTAGCCCGAAATTATTGTCATTAGACTACCAAGAATAAAATCTGATTTGCCAGAAGTTGATGCAAAAAAATTATTCTGCACGAGTAACATTAGTGCCTTTCTTTTTGCCAAATGCGGTACCTAATTTTGAAGTCTAACGCTTCATGCATCTCTGGCAGCACATTTCAAAAACACTGCATAAAAGTTCGATGTTTAAAATCTTTTGTACTAAAATCTAAATGTATAGATAACAACTGTGTTGTTATGACCTTGGACTAAATAGAACCAAGCCAGCTGTTTCACCCTGTTTCCCGTCTTTAGGCTAATCAAAGCTAATTGTTTGTTAGCTGTATGTAGACATGACATGAGAGTGGTATCGTTCTTCTGATCTAACTCTCTACAAGAAATGGTTGTCATTACTAAGAATCAAAATCGAATTCTTTAAACTAACAGCACATGTTAGAAGTTGATGCCAAAGCTATTATTTTGTACAAGCAGGTGCCATGTTTTTGCCAAATACTAATACTGTAGCTAATTTTAAAGCTTTGTGTGCATCTCTTCCTGAAAAATTCCAAAACAAAATTAAATACTTATTTGCTTTCTTACCATGAGCTAGTATTTAGTTTATAGACATATAGATAAATAGAGTGGTATTGATCTTTACATCTAATTCTCCTCAAGAAAGCCATTAAGTGTAATTTTCAAAAATGTCAAACTATTCCTGTAATGTTTATGTCAAACGCTAACATGTTATACATCCAAACTACACGAGTGATACAATTGTCTTTGGCTGTTCTCAACAAATCCTCTGCTGATTGATGAAGGAAGCACATGCAGCACATTCGCCACTGATACAGAAGCTGAGTGAGATGGAGTTTTCAAGAGTAATGAATCACTGATCAGACGTATTGGTCATTGATCAGTTGTACTTCAGAGATGCTGCTGCACAAACAGAAAAGCCCTGTTGAAAGCAAAATGTACCAGTAACATAATTATTGGTTTAAATAGCTTAGTCATAGTGGTTTCATCACCTTCAAATCGCTTTCAAGTAGGTATTTGATCTGTTATTTAGCCTCCTAATGATAATATTTTAATGAAAAACTCAGAAGAACATAAGGACATGCAGGTTGTCTGTTTTTAAAGTCTAACTCCCACGCGCGTCACTTGAGAGATTCCCTCAGAAATCATTGGGAGCTCATTGAGAGGGAAGATCACAGGGCATGTAGATAGAGAGATCAAAACCTCCAAAAACTTCTGCCAGCTGCCTCTACCACACCCTCCCCTCCCAGGGGCCCTCATTTGGATTCAACATGAGTGCCACGCCTCTATTACAGCCTCTGAAAAAGCACAGCATGTATCCCCCAAACCCTTATTTTATGTTGTAAACAAACACACGGAAAATGAAATGAAAGATTTATAGAATATACAGTATGCACCGGCTAAAAATAGGTTTTTGGATTAGACAAGGGAACAGTGAAAGTGCATGCTTTGGAACCTCGACCAACAGTGTCCAGTGAAGACGGTTGCCAAGTAAAACAATACACCCACATCACTAAAAATGGCATTCAGTGGAATCTAAACCCCTCACAGTCCCAGTGGGAGTAAAATACTTTAAAATTGACTGTCCACGACTAAAGAAACCACTAAGAAATACAGTGATGGAGCCACAATCAGACTCTTGTTCTAACTGTAAAAGCTACCCAGTGCTGGGTCAAATGTCCAAGCGACTATATGATCAGAGTTAAAGAGGTTACAGAGACTGTGACTCAGAGGTCATAACGTGTAGGGAATACTTTACAAACAGGAGCACCCATTTAGTTGGATAGATGAGGAAAATCAAGGTAAATCATGTTGAAACAAAGGGGCCAATTTTGCTCCAAATGTATGCATCTTACCTAATTTTAATATGTGCAAGTAGCAGTGGAGCACCGAAATGCTATTTTCTTGGCAGTGTAGTTAGTGGTGGTTCTCAAAGCACAAAGATGAAATATCTTTGTGCTTTGAGAATTACTCTTTTACTTTTGGTCTCATTTGTGCAGGTTTGGTGGCCGCAAAAGCGCAATCCCTTTGTAAAATTCCCTTTAACTTTTGATACCCATTTGCATTACTTACTGCTTAAGCTTCATATCAGCATGTGGTTTTTACACAGAATGAGGACTGTGGATTTTGTCACCCATTACACACATTGAAATTGCTTTAGGAAGTTAAATCTCTTTGTGGCCAGTATGCACCAAAGGAATAATTACTGCGACCAAAAACAATGTCCAGTGAAGACGGTTGCCAAGTAAAACAATACACCCACATCACTAAAAATGGCATTCAGTGGAATCTAAACCCCTCACAGTCCCAGTGGGAGTAAAATACTTTAAAATTGACTGTCCACGACTAAAGAAACCACTAAGAAATACAGTGATGGAGCCACAATCAGACTCTTGTTCTAACTGTAAAAGCTACCCAGTGCTGGGTCAAATGTCCAAGCGACTATATGATCAGAGTTAAAGAGGTTACAGAGACTGTGACTCAGAGGTCATAACGTGTAGGGAATACTTTACAAACAGGAGCACCCATTTAGTTGGATAGATGAGGAAAATCAAGGTAAATCATGTTGAAACAAAGGGGCCAATTTTGCTCCAAATGTATGCATCTTACCTAATTTTAATATGTGCAAGTAGCAGTGGAGCACCGAAATGCTATTTTCTTGGCAGTGTAGTTAGTGGTGGTTCTCAAAGCACAAAGATGAAATATCTTTGTGCTTTGAGAATTACTCTTTTACTTTTGGTCTCATTTGTGCAGGTTTGGTGGCCGCAAAAGCGCAATCCCTTTGTAAAATTCCCTTTAACTTTTGATACCCATTTGCATTACTTACTGCTTAAGCTTCATATCAGCATGTGGTTTTTACACAGAATGAGGACTGTGGATTTTGTCACCCATTACACACATTGAAATTGCTTTAGGAAGTTAAATCTCTTTGTGGCCAGTATGCACCAAAGGAATAATTACTGCGACCAAAAACAATTTAATTGTCTTTTTGAGTATTTTTTTGAGTTAGACTTGAAAGATTTGAGCCTATCCCTTAATGAGACCTCAGTAATGATAGCACATGTACACAGTACACAGAGGGCAGTAGGTGCAGGGTCAGCAGGGGTCCAATAGCAAATATTTATCCATAGTTCCCAAAGAGGTTAATGCAACCATGGTCTTAATGACAGATGCGTGACATCCGACAATCATTTTAATGTCTAGACTTATCAATACTGTTTTTACTAATTTTACAATTTTGAAAATGTATGCCTGATTTGTATTGTTTTTAGTGACATTGTATACTTGAATTTTGGCTTGAAAGTGGCTTCTTCCTATGTTATTTGTAGTTGGTTTACAACCGTAGAAGCTTATTAGTGCTAAGTACATACATGTAGAATATGTTACCGGTGCCGTCTAACACCTAAATCTTACTTGATGGAACTGAAAAACTATGACTATATACACGTAACTGACCAGCAGTGGGTGGGAATGCTGATTTATATTTGAATTATTTTTAATATGTAAGAGAATTAAAAGTTTATTGTCATTGTTGTGTGTCTTACACTGGTTATATGGTTATTATGTGTGTA
>NW_024043729.1:0-29362 GCF_014851395.1 Micropterus salmoides
TTTTGTTTAGTAATGTAAAGAATGGGAATGATTTGACAGATGATTTAAAACTCAACAATGGAGGAGTTAATTGGAAATGTACAAATTGAACACTGTCTCCACTTCCCTATAATTACGACCAAATTAGTCATTTAGATTACTAAATGAATAAGTATTTAATAGTATAAATGTTAAGCAGTTGCACTCTTAGATCTTAGAGAGTCTTATAATGTTTTATATTAGCCCTTATAAAATATATTTGGTTGAGCTCAAAGTATATGAGTTACCTTATTCATGTCCACATATTTATTTTTTTTGTTTCCTTGCTGGACTACTGAATTAACTGTGGCCATCAGTAGATTATTAGTTTAATTGACTTAAATTATCTTTAATATCTACTTATCATGTTTTTAATTTGAATTTCGCATAAAATTAAATGTTTATTCTGGAAGAGTTTTGAATTTTGCTCGTGATGCAATTAAACGTGTTACCTTCAACGGTTGGATTAAGCTGATATTTCACTGAGCCTGATATCAAAGTCAAAGTCAGCTTTATTGTCAATTTCTCACATGTATCAGACATACAGAGGAATCGAAAATGGCGTTCCTCACTAACCAACCCAAGGCGTAAGAACAAAAACAAAGTACTTAAAACCAAACAGCATAGAGAAACTTTCTGTATGATATAAAAATAGTGCAACATTGCTATATACAAAAACAGCAGTAAATCCAGGTTCGATAGTGAGGTAAACACATATGGTGAATTGTAAGATATCCTATGATATAATGGTGCAAATAATAAATAATAATACGTAGTTTTAGTCTTATAAAGCATCGTGGGGAGCCATATAAACAAAATACATTCACAGAAAACAAAACAACAAAAAGTCATCGCGTCAGGTTTGGCTTAGAAATTTTAATTTTTTAAAAATTATTTAGGGGAATGATTCACTTAATATCGCGTATAAATTCTTTACTAGAACATTATTGGAAAAGTAAAGGTGAAGTGTGTATTGATAAATGTATTAGGAACGCAGTACATTGTTCTTCCTCTGCACTTCCAGGAGTCACCAGCTGGGGGCGTCCACGGCTTCCTGTACGCCATGTGCAGCCTCTCCTCCTCCGGCACAGAAAAAGAAAGAGCAGCTGCTTCTCACATCACCAGCCTTTGCTCTGTCATCCCCCTCCTCCTCCTCCCTCCTCCCTCAGGAAAGGGGAGCGCCACACCCTGCCAGCCAATCAGAGCTCGGCTCCACCTTCTCCATCACCTCATCTCAGTTTCCAAGGTAACAGGGCACCCCGCTCTCTCCCTCTTGTTTCCATACTGAAAAGGTGCCGCATCATCATCCTCATCCCTCCCATCCGTCCGTCCCACCGTCCCATACTGAGCTGGTGGCTAGTTTAGCATTAGCTTCCCTCTGTTAGCATCACCTCTCTCCCCCCTCTCTTTCTCTCTCTGCAGTGGGATTGCCACAACATCAAAGGCACCTCCCTCCCTCCCTCTCTCTCCCTCTCTCTCTGCATCCTCCAACATCCGACACTCAGGAAGAGAAGAAGAAGGGAACGAGATGGACTAAAGGAGAAGAAAAGAGATGTGGTACGTACTGCTGAACCTGCTCTCTGCTGCCCTTGTTTGTACTTATGAAATAATTAGTGTGTGTGTTAAGCCTATCCTTCATGGTATGTTGATTTAATCAGCCAGCTGATGCTAATGCTAGCAGAATGATGCAAGGAAAGAAAAAGAGAAATAAAGAGAGACAGAAGCAGAGGGAGGTGACTCCCAGTGTCTCTCTCTCTCTCTGAGCTTTTGTTATGGAGGCCTGCTCTGCAGAAGAGCTCGCTCTGCCTGCTGCATACAGAAAGAGGCCAACACCTCTCTTCTCTGTTCCCAGTCTGCTGCCCTGCATCATACTGGTTTAAGTCTCTTGCACTGGGTTAAAAACCTACATGTAAGGGAAACCCTACTTTCTAACATGCTGGTTTCTGATCAGTGTTTCTGATCCGATCCCAAAGTTCAGATTTTGAGAAAACATGGATGAGTGAAGTTTTGACTTTTTTGGTATTTTTATATGACGTGTCGTGCGACAATCTTTTTAAAGGAAAAAGTGTTTAAACTGGCCACGTTTGAAGGCGGGGCGAGATTTTCGCTGTTATAGATGCAGCACAAACACATCGAACAAAGTGACGGAAGTAGTTGTGTGAAGCACGTCACGATACCAGAAATTTAGTAGTCGATACTGATAACAGTAAACTCCACGATTCTCGTAAATAACAATAAATCCCATCATGCACTTCATCATACATACAACAGCTGTGAAAGTGGTGAGAGGATGTCCAGCACAGATAAGATTGATGTCAATATATTTATAAATGAGCAATTCAGGTATTCAAATTATAACCTTGCACAGTGCAAATTTAATCATTAAACTAATTTCTCCTTTACCCATTTAGCTGACGCTTTTATCCAAAGCAACTTACAATATGTGTCAGAGGTCGCACGCCTCTGGAGCAACGAGGGGTTAGGTGTCTTGCTCAGAGACATTGGTGTCTCACAGTGGATTCGAACCCGGGTCTCTCACACCAAAGGCATGTGTTTTATCCACTGCTCCATCACGTCCCCATCGCACAGGTGTAAAATGTTTTAAGGGTGGTCACTATCTGTATTGGCAGTTATCTGACATTTTTATATAGAAAAACAAAACAGTTATTGATGATTGAAATGGATCGTATTGCTCTTTCGAGATGGTTCCTAACTCCGTCTACACTAACAACCGAGTCGGACAGACATTCAGTTCTTAGTGCTGCAAACTGCATCGTCATCTTGGGTGATTTTCCGGTGATCAAAATGTGAAACATCTGCCTAAATTAGCTCTCCAACTGTGTTGAAGGTAACAGCCGCGAAACTCACTTAATTCTGGTTTCCATACTCTTTTCTATTTGCCGAGTCGAACCAACATGTTTTCAGAATTTTCTACTTGGTACCGGAGTATTGGTTCTTGTGAAATCCCTAGCGTGAACAAAGATAGCTGCAGAGAGAAGTTCAAGTTTTTAACCTTGACTTGTCATGGTAGGAAAAGCAGAGTTATCATCTGGTGTTAAAAAAGGTATTTGCAGCTTAAAGTGGGCGTGATTGTTTGGATTGTCAGTTTTCAGAAAGTTGACGGTTAGAGATGCTGTAAGATGATGTGAAAAAGGATTGCAGTTCAAGCAATGTGATGCCTTTTAACATTGTACTCATTTGGACAATAAAACAATGAAAATAATTTTCAATAACAATATAACAAATGTTCAATAAATATTCAATAAATGTTTGATTTTATTCACTCGAATCACACACAAATTAGGACTTAATTGTTTTATTAAGATGTTTATTTTGTTGAGGAAAAAGGGCTGAAAAAAAAAAAAAGCTTTTACTTAATTTTACAATTAATTTTACAATTGTTTTGAATGTTCTGCCTCAGATTTGTGAATTAACCATCAGGTTTCTTCAACTTTCATTCAGGAGCAAAAATCAGCCTTTAAACTTGAAAGTAACAATTTAATACTTACCGTGATAGTTATCGATATCGAAAGATATGAAACTTTTATCGTGATAACATTTTTGGCCATATGGTCCAGCCTTAGGACTCATTCCTGATAATTGCCGAGTTGGAAACACGGTGATGTCGCTAAAAAGAGGAAGAAACACGAGCAGTCAGACGATCAGACAGGTTGGAAACAAATCAGCATTTTATCCAGATGAAATCATTTTATTTGGAAGTAAAACTGAAAGTGAGCGCCCCTGACATGTTGGTTCGTGCAGGTGTAAGACTCTTTTCTTCCCACAAATCTCCACCTGATTGTGACCGACCGAGCCGTTTGTCAAGACTCGTCTGAACTTGTAAAAGCCGTTTGGTTTTCATTTTTGTTTTGTGACATGCTGCTCTGATAATTATCTCATCTCTTGATCCATTAAGTTACCTATTTAGTCATCGGATGACGGCATGACAGTTGCCTCACTCATTAAATATGTGGCCACTGCTGAGTAATACAGCTTTACCGCACTATACTGCCTGCTTTTCTCTTCTGAAAGTGTTTATCTTATATCCTTCAAGTATTCCTTACAAGGTTGTAAAGCCTTGTGTTGTCAGCTCAGTGTTTACACGTGAATATTTCTGACTTTACTTGAGTTTTGTTGTTTCTCCAAATGTCCAAATTCTTCAGGAAAGTGTGAGGAGTTAAATTATATTTTCTTACATATATCCTCCCATTTTTTCGTGTTTCGTCTTTCCTCCCCTCGTTTCCCATTCTCCAGGAAGGAAGGAAAGGAAGTGAGGAAAGAAGTGAATGGCATTTATAGCCGGCTACTTTCTGTGTTTACTTTCGGCCAGACTCAGAGTAATCGTTTGAAATGATTCATGTAAAAATCGTCTTTATTTGGAAAGCTGTAGGAGGCTCGCGCAGCATGAATCCTAATTTATCTAAATCTCTACAGCAAAGGAGGCGAGTGCAAAGTTAGCATGTCAGAATAGACACATTTATGCCACAGTTTAAATAAACGCCAGGTTGAAATATTTATTATATTATATATTTAATATAAAGAGGGACATGTGGAGGAAGCTGGTGAGTTACTGTTCATGTGTCTGTTGTTGCTGATCAAACACTGGGTGGGGCAGGTTTTGCGAACACAGTCGACCTGATAAATGTCTCTGTGACGTGGCATCAATTAAACATCCTGCCTGCAGACAAAGCTGCATAAAAGGATGTTTCCTAAATTGCTTCCTCCAGTTTTTGACAGACTGTTAAAGGAAAAAAAAAAAACAGCTTCCATCTTAACAAAGAAGAAGAGAACGCAGGGAAGCAAAAGAAGGATGCAGGTGAGGAGAGGACAGCGGTTTGTTGAGAGATCATTTAGATTATGAAGAGCAGGAAGTTGTGAGTGGTCAGTGCAGCCCTGCTCACTGTCTGCCATTCCACCTCACAGGACAGATGCAGCTATCTCGGGGCTGTTAAACTAGCGGCTGCAGAGAAGCACAGAGGCGTTGATGTCAGAGGAAAGGTGTAGAAGGTTAAAGTGGGTGTAGGCTTCTCCTGTTACAGATGGTTTATGGGATTAACCACACTGAAACAAAGAAAAGCACACGGCTCCGACTATACAGGACATTCAGTGAGGTGTAGCTGGTTCAATGGACATGATGCTGCTGATAGATCATCAGTCAAGCTAACCCCTGTATTTTTCTTATAGAGGGTTTTTAAATCAGTCATATTGAGCATATCTGTTCATGTTTTAATCTACAGTGTATATACAGTACAATACAGCTTCCACGAGGTCGTTATAACATGCAAGTGATGCGATGTGAATGTTGTACGGGGGACATGGATCATCCACATTTTAGTGTCAAGGTAAGGACGCAGAAGACGATGTGTGATTGTAATTTGGTGGATGTGTTTGGATATGGTTGGATGCAACGATTACAGATTTGTTGGTGCGATTATTATCTGAGAAATACTCACGGTTTCACGATTATTACGATTATTATGCATTAATTAATTTCACAACACTAGTAATGGCTTAAGTTGATTTTTAATATTTAATTACATTAACATTATATTTATAATATATAAGTAATAATAATAAGTAAGTAATAAGTATATTAATATAAGAGGAATATTAACTTTTAACCGCCATGAAGGAGGGGAATAAACTGAACTGTTACTGTCATCAACTCTCATCCGTACGTATGTTTTAGTGAAAATGATAGAAAGAAATTGAGTGCAGTGTTAACTGAAACGCAGTTAATTGGTAGCCTGTAGTCCTGAAAGTCTATAAGCTCCTGATGTTTGTTAGTGTTTTTACAGCTGGCAACATTTGCTCAACACAAACAGGAGGAGACAACAGGATGTAACGTTAAATGTTCAGTGACTGAAGGTCTTGAGAGGACTACGTTCTGTCTTCCATGAGGGCCCTTTCAGAAAAGAAACAATTTGCACTGCGTGGAAGCTGCTCAGCGCTAAAGTTCAACTGCTTTAACCGCGGCGTGCGCATGAGCTCGCCGTGCGGTGCACGTTGCAGCAACAAACCCTGGCGCGGCGCAAGCTATTGAAAGTAATGGGCCTGAAAGGTTACACCTGCTTTGTTTGTTCACGTTGCACTGAAAGCTCGACTCTCATCGCTACAGCATCGATTGTAAGTGACACGTTCACATTTAAGTCCCGACCAACTTGCTACTGTTATTTAATATAGTATAGCCTACCTTTACGTGGGCGTGCAAAGCTGGGTGGTGATCCCGCAGGTGCTGCATCAAGTTTAATGTAATTATTCGCTCCTTTAGCAGGAACCTTTTAACTTAAGTTTTTGAACAGGTGATCCGTCATCTTCAGTAACGCCCTGGTCAGACTTGGTGCTTCACAGTTTGGTCCCTCTGCCATAGTTTAGCCAGTGTACATATACACTGGCTAAACTATAAGCGGGTGCACTCCTCCTGTAACTTTGTTTTCGTTTTGTGAAACAGAAACACTCGGCGTAGTGGAACCGTTACGTTTTAAAGCGCGGTTAATCCGGTGAAATCTGGTATTGCTGCATCCCTAGTTCCAACTTGTTCCTGTTGGGTTGTGACACTTGAGGAGATAAAAATCATCCAGTGTGTGGTGTCGAAGGAAGCGTTTGTCTTCTGATTTAGTCTCCTTCCGTTATTGAAATTAGGATTATTTAGGATAAGGGTGCACAAATACAAATACCTGGGCTTTGGGTATCAGCTGATGCAGACTACCGATGTGAAACCAGTGTAAAATTAACCAGCTGCATTCCTCACTGTGAGGAAGGGTGGCTGGGAATCATTTTATGCAACATCAGGCTTGATCAAGTGTGAAATACGTCCAAACTGCTGACCCCTTGTTTTCAGCTCCCTCCATGCTATGTTAGCTCTCCTAGCAAAATATTTTACCAATCTACTGGTGTATTGCTGACACATCGAGTAATACACGCTTGATTGAATTGAATAGAAAAAGTTGTTGTGTGCTGACAGTCTGTAGGTTTCAGCTACACTTAAATTTGGTAAATATGCTTTTATCGGGGAGGTTTTAAAATATAGAGTACTAACATTTTATTTGTTTATTACTTCTGTGATTTTTTTTATATTGGTGTGATATCGTGTGTGTAGCGTGGTGTTCAGGTCTGTTTCTAGTAGGGTTGGGCCGATGGACCATGTCGTCATCATCTTCGATGGCTGACATACATTACAGTGTTTAGCCGGCATCGTGCTGCTTTGCTTTGCACGCGCCTCAGTAAATCAGGGGACAAGACTTTATTTTCGCCGACTGTATTTGTATCTGCCCCGGCTGGGGCTAATTACCTGGCCAGACTTTTTCTGAATAGGTGATCATGAAAGACCTCTTCCTCTTCCCTCACTTGTGCTGGACTGGCTGTTGGACTGCTTCTGCTGCTATCTCTGCTCCTACTTCTGTTTTTGTGGCGCTCTCTTGGCTTCATGTGATCCCCTCGGTATCTTATGTCGATCAGTGTTGCTTTGTGCATCATCCTCTGGGTGGCATCATGGCTTTCTAGCTGCCCCTAGGATGAAACGGGATGACATTCTGGTGTTATTGTTTTTGTTGGTTGTTGACCCAGCTTCACCACCACCTATCTTCACGTTGGTGTTGGTAGCATAAGTATGGTGTCCTTGTGGCACCAGTTTGTCTGGTATGTTGTGGTGTCTGTCTGCTATCCATGTTGATTTAGAAACTAATCTGGATGCATCTGACCAGGTGTTATTTCAGCTAATGGAACAGTTTGAAGGTTTTGGCTGAGGTCAAACGCAGAGAATGGCTGTTATTTTGAGCAGAGTGAAAGGTCTCCTGCTGTTTGTTGACACACACTGCTTTGGTTAGGAAAGGGTGAGTGGCATTAATGCAGGATATTCACTCTAAACTTGTGTGCATCACTTGGTTAGAAGTAGATATAAACCCTCAGGTCTTACTTCTACCACTGCAGAACATCACTATGTAGAAAGACTTTCTTGCTGACTTAGATTCAGCCACCCTCCAGCCATTAGCCCCTGGCCTTAATCTTTAACCTCCAGCGTTTATTCCCTGTTCTCCTGCCTGCAGGTTTATAACACTAACACAGTCATATATTTGAGATGGCTAATGAGTGAGACTGGATCTCCCAGTGCAGATGGACAGACTCCCTCAGGATCATCTGTAATTAGCCAGGAGCTGCTTGTGTTTACTGAAGTCAATTCAGGTCAAGTTCATTATCAACACACCTGGAGGTGTTTAAGACAAAAAATGCGTCATAATTACGTAATAAAAGTTTTCTGCAAGATAATCGTTTTTTTTTTCTGTCAGAAGCTGTTTATATCTCAACATGTTACTAGCCTTTATTTTTTGCAGCCACTAAGTAGCTTATAGATTATACTGACTATCATTTCGCTTAATATACAAGCAGCTCTTCTTTAGCAAACTTTTTAACATGTTTTCTTTTCTTTTGTGTGATTGGCATACAGCGTGCATTACAGCCACCTTCTGACAGAACTCACAGACTGGGCTGAATCTGAATCTCCACTTGGGGCTGTCCCACTTTCAAATCGTCAAGTGTACGAGGGCTCTTTTGCAGACTTTCTGAGCCCTTTTATGCACACTTTACATAAGTCCGCATCTCTGCAGACTTTGCTTGAGGGAATAACCCAGAATTCATAGCATTGTGTTTAACGTCACATCGTCAGCCTGCAGGTGTTTAAAAAAGTGGAAGTTTACATGTTGGTGTAAGATGCTGTTTTGTTGATTATTTGAAAATGACCTCTCGTCCAAATATGTTCCAAATATGTTCAAATCAGTCGGTCCTCTTAACATGAAGCAAGGTGGTGGCCCGCCACAGTCTTATTTGTTCCGCCATAGCTTCAAAGTGAGCTGAAAATATTTCTACACTTCTCATAATACCAGTAAAGCAGGGCTGGGCAATATGGTCTAAAAAGTTACCACAATAAAAACATTTCATATCATTCGATATCGATAATTATCACGATAAATGTCAAATCGTTATTTCTTTCAAGTTTAAAGACTGAAAATTGAAGAAACCAGATGATTAATTGTGTGGTTCAACATTTCTTTATGGTCAGAATGGGACAAACACTTGATTCCAAACAGTGGATCACTTAAGAAATCTGAGGGAGAACATTCAAAACTATTATGATAAAAAAAAATTTACGAATATGATCTTGTAGTAGTAAATATTTTTTCAGTCCCTTTTCCTCAACAAAATAAATATTTTAATAGAAAATTTAAGTGCAAATTTGTTCATGATTCAATTAGACCAATTATTTATTGACAATATATTGAACATTTATTATATTGATATTGAGGAAAATTATATTGCAATAATTATCATTATTATTGCCCAGCCCTACAGTAAAGACATCTAACTGTGTTTACCGACTTTATTCTGTCCTTTTCTCACAGACAGGTGTTTCAGTCTTAAGTCTTAATTAAATAGAGGCTATGAAGTCTTAATAAATAAATAAATATAAAAAATATGGAAATAAGATTAAATGGATTATATTCACAGGAAGTATATGCGTCCATTTAAAGTAAAATCAAACCCCAATAAGATGTTAGGGAAATGACTTTCTTTGATTTGGGGTTTCTATAAAAATAATATATTAAATATATTTTATAATAAATAAATAATAAATTTGTTGACTTCTTTCGCTTTGTCATCACAATTAATATCTATTCAATGTGTTTATGATCAACTTGTTTACAAGAGTGCAATGTTCTCCATAGATCTTGGCTGTGTCCTCGTGTCCCCCCCCCCACCGTAGTCTCACAAAATCCTGTGGGGAACACTGCAAATGTAGGTAACTTGTTTTGGCGTCATCAAGGTAACGTGATATGTCGCTGAGTGCATTTTGGGGTCCTTGCAGCCTCTCGCACTCAAGCACTTATCAGGTGACGTCAGCTAAAGACTGTGAGGGTTCACGGTGGAGGTGGAGGCTGGGATCGGGCCTCTGTCTCCACACTTTCTCCCTGCAGAGCTGACGCCCTGCATCCCCAGCGGGGACAGTGAGGTAGAGAGGTATCTGCTGCTGCTGCTGCTTTAGGATGACACAGCAGGAGGTTCACCTCGTCATCACACCCTCCTGTTTTAACATCTGTTGGCCACACTCTTTATTCAGCACAGACTCTATCATAGTTTACTGATTTAACACATGTTGTAAAGGGGCTGCAATTCAAAGTGTAGGTTCCTTTGTAATAAATTACACTACATAATCTAATTACTCTGGCAGAAATAATCAATATAAAATGCTTGTGATTGCAATAATCAAATTAAAGTATCTCCTCCTCTGCCAGGATGGAAAAGCTGTGTCACAACTATTACTACTGCTGAAACGTGTGGTCACCCCTGTTTAACCCTGACATAAGCAAACACTTTTTAAAAAGATGGGAACATTCGTTGTAGGGTTGCTGGGAATATAATATAAATACAGTATAATATAATTCTGCTGTCTGTTCATAAGCTAGAGAATAAGCATTAATGCACGTAAAGTTTTGGCTAATCGTGGATCACAGGTCCTAAAATTAAATTGGGCAATAAAGATGAAATTCATCCTTAAATCAAATTAGACATTTAGAAAATATCTCTTTTGCAAAGTAAAAATCACCAGTCACTCAATAGAACATTTAATAACTGTTTGAATGCGAGCTGAGATGAGCTAAACTGCAAAACAATTTGTCCTTGTAATAGTGACAACCCAGCGTGACACGTTACTGAAGATTTCTGTATGATCGCTCAGAGAGAGAGACCCGCGATTCAACAGGAGACCTGAGGGGCCCCTCCATCCTGCTTCATGACACAATAGTGCTGAGAACTCAGTCAGCTGTGTGTGTAACCACCGACCATCCCCCCCCCCCCCCCCCCCCCCCCCCCCGTGTGTGTGTGAGGTTGGAAGCACATGATGAAGTTCAAGGTCCCGGGTTATCCAGCTCCTCTCTGGAGAATAGACCACTATAATACGCAGAATATGGGGGATGGTGTGGTCTGCTGCATTTGTATTCATCTCACACTTTCTCTCAAATCTGCAGCAGGTAACACAGATCGAAAACGATATTTTAAGAGCCCGACCGATATGGGTTTATAGTGAAAAAGAGCCGTTTTATGAGTTGATATTTAGATTTTGAGAATGATTTGGATAGTAGAGCTCTTTCCTGTATAAACTACACCTCGAACAGGCCGATATTGAAAGCTGTATGTGGGCTATTATACCTTTTCCTAAATGGATTATGTTAATGAAATAGATTACAGTTTCAAGTGAACATGTAAGGAGTTGCACATCAATAAACATTTTCTGCTGGACGGTGCAACTAATTCAGCAATCTGTCAACAGAGAGAGAATAAGCATGTGGATTTCACTTTACACATAATCTGCGGTAATTTCAATGCAGCATATTCACATCTTGTTCATCCCTTAACCAGCACATTTTTTATTCTAACCAAAGCTACGAGTAACCATTTCTCAACCACCATCTGTCTAAATCATGCCGTCTACAGTAACATTGCTACAGTGACCTGCTGTTCAATGCAAACATGCTACTACATGACTGTTTACAACGAGGACCTGCAACTTTGTCTGGCAGGAAGCCGTATTAGATTCTTGTTCAGCTCACGTTTATTTACGTGTCCCCTCTAGTTTTATCATTTACGACATGCCGACTAAAACTACAAACAAACGGCTTGCAGACAAATTTAGAATACGTAGTTTAATCAGTGTATGTGATTCTGGAGAGTTTATTGTCCACGAAGAGACATTTGTTTTGCACTATGTTATGGATTATTGCATTGATCAGAAGACTATTAACAATGAACAGTAAATCTTCACTTTGTTATTTTATTAGACACTAATAGGCTTTGGTGGTGTGGCGAGCACGTCACTTAGATGGCGGTCTGTGCAACCCTCAGTGGCTTTCACTTCCACACTTTGCTCAGGTTACATATGGGGCTGGACAGGACCTATTTGTTAGCCTAGCTTGCTGTTAGTGTTTAATCTTAGTGGACGTCATGCCACTCGGCAGCCATCCTCCTATCTGAATGAATGGGGAGAGTGCCAGAACTGCACTTTCACTGGTCACCGGGACATAAAAACTACACGACTAGAATCACTAGTAAAGTCTAATAAAAACAGTAAGATAAAAAGAGAGAGTTTGACGACTTTGCCCCAAAATAAGGTTTAAAAAGTGTTTTTTCCTGACTGGTTATACTTATACTACTACGCATGCGTCACCACTTCCACGCAAGCTCAGTCAAAGTAAAACAGACCCTTACGTCAGTGAATCCACACGATTGGCAGAAAAATGTTTCGCGCTTTGGCTGTGAAAAGCAGACGATTGGCTTTCCAGTGGGACAGGCGGGATGACCGCCATCTTTGCCGTTACGGGCTTTCCCCTTAGAGTTGTATTGCGGATGTGATTGAATGGCGTGTCTTAACCGCCTCTCCATCCAGGATCTCAGCAAACTCTGTGCTTTTATTCCTCCTATTTTGGCTTTAAATATCGCTGCATATAAAAGTGCAAGCTGCTGGTTGGCGTTCTCACAGGATTTGGGGTGGCGTCACTGACCAGGCAGTCGCTCAGTGTTTTGTTTAGTGTATTTAAGTTTGTCATAAAGTTTATGCTCTTTCCTGACTGCCAGAGACTAAAAACACAGTCTTTATGTTTGTCTTTGTAGGTTTCAGCTGTTATCCAGTCTCGCTCTTCCAGTCTAGCTTGTTATTGTTTGTTAGCTTAGCTCGATGTTAGCACATGTTGTTAGCCTGTTGTCTGTGTTAAGGCCAACCTGGTAAATTACATGTCCTGGTTGGAAAACGCAAAATGTGGATTTAATTCAAGAATTTATTAAATTAAGTAGTACTTTATTATGAGTGTAGATTCTCAGGTTGTGTTGGTGTTAATGATCTGGGAGGATAATTTTCCTCTGCATGTTTGAAATATTAAATATTTTATTTTCTTCTCCACTTCCTGTTACCATTACTGTTGCAGAGAGGAAAGATCGAGTTGTTCTTTTCTTTTTCAGACTCCCCCTTTCTTCCGTTATCTCTGTCCTTCACTTTTCCTCCAGTCCGTCGTGACTGTCCTCTGCTCTGTCTCCTTTCCTCTCGTGTCCTAACATCCGCTCTTCTCAACTCACATCTTCCTTTTCTCCTCCCATTTCTCTTTGTGTCCCCCTCATTTCCTCTTCTTGTCGTCCATCTCTACTCTTATCCTCTGCATTTTCTCTCATTTATTTTCCTCTCCTGGCAGCTAGCCTTGTTTCAACGCCGCCGCCTCCTCCTCCTCCTCCTCCTCCTCCTCGTCTCTCGCTGTATCGATAACATCTGCTGAGACCTCGGGGTGTGGCAGTGAACACTCAGACCTGGATTTCTGACAGTCGCTCTGCACAAAGCGGAGAGCCACAGCATCTTGTGTACTCAGACAAGCAATTTAGTCAACGACACAGAAATAAACTGTGGGGGTGACTGAATAAATGTAAGAAACTAAATTAAACCATTTATTTTTTATTAATTAATTTGAATTGCAATAAAAAATACACTAATTTAAAGACACCAGAAACGAGGCAGGGGTTGGAAAACGTTTCACTATGACTCTCACTGTGAATATTAAAGTTAGTCAGGCTCCTCAATATTTGCTCAAATTACCCAGCTCCAGCGCTGCCAGTGGTTGTGGTGAACAGGGAGTCAAACTGTCCATGCGGCTCCCTAATCTAAAACCAAATGAAATTTCACTATTGCACATGCTACTGTGAGAACTTTAGGATAGAGAGAGATCTTAAATATTGAAGTTTTGTGTGTAGTGGTTTATTAAATCTGCAAAGTCAAAATTTAAACATTTTTCACTCCCAGCAACACACTCAAGTTGGTTCAGTCTGACAGTTTCTGTCACAGAGAGGCCATTATCTGGAAAATAAATTATTGACACACACACACACACACACACACACAAATCAACCAGTTTTATCTGACAAAATGCAGCAGGCTCCTCAGCCAGCAGCACATATCAAGATCCTGAGTGCTGATTCCAGGGCAGCGGGTTCAGCTGTGGCTTTACTCTGTACCTATAAATCACCCTGTTTTCCTCCGGACTTCCTTAAGACTTTTGTGACCCGTGTGACACAGTACGGTACTCTGATCTCTCCCTGTTGTTGTTGTTTTTGTTAGATGAACATAACTTGTAGTTTGACAACAATACTCTGACGTTCGGCCGCCATCATGGCAAAGTAGGGATGAGGTGAACAAGTGCATTTGTTTCAAGAATAAATACCTGTTCAGCCTAAGATGTTTAAATGTTAAGTAAAGTCTTTGTAGAAATTGACCAAAACAAGAACATCTGTACCATAAAATATATTTCTTTTCATACCTTTGACAACATATGCACTACAGAAACTGCAATTATTTTTTATCATTCAGTCACAGAAATTTCTTCTTCTTGCAAAACATAATTTCCTGATTATCTGGAGAACGAGGTTTTTAAGTCTTGAGACAGATCATATTGGCAGTGCTCCAGACTCAGAAGGAAAATACATAAAATTATTGGAAGCTACTTTTCCCAATCTGCAGTTTAACATCTCACTTTGACCTCTCTCTTCTTGTTTGTCTTATTTTGCTTTGTATCATTTTGTAATATATGTAATCTATCTGTGGTTCTGTCCTGTCTGCCATGTTTTAATGAAGTTAATTGAATTACAAGAAGGGTTGAATCAACTAAAATCATATCAGTCAGTGAGTTATTGACTAAATTTAGCCACTAAGACACAATCAGATCTCATTTAAATTGAAGAAAGTGAATTTAAAAAGGTAAAATGTGCGGTTGTGATGCAAACAGAGTGAAGATGTTGGATAGTTGGACAACAGAGACCTTCGGTAATGTAAAGGAACAGGGAGGGATTTGAATCAGTTAATGAGTTTGAGGGTTTTCCCTTGATTTTCCCTACACGATACATGGCTCACGATAACGATAATATCACGATACAAGTCCAATATGTACGTCACATTTTACTGATAACTATTCAGCTACACAGCATTGCGCTGCCCTTTCTCCACCTAGTGGAAGCTGTATTTTTAGGCCACTGACAATTTTGGGTTTAAATTTTGACCCTTTGGGGTTGCTATAACTGGTTAGTGTGGAGTGCTGAAACAGCAGAGTAGCAGACCAAGACAGTGAAGTGAGCAGTAATGTGTAGTTTATGTTAAGATTATATTTTCGCGATCGCAATGCTAATATCTGTTAGCACATTAATGGAGATTCCCATTATGTGTTAGCATTGAGCTAATCGTCAAAGCGCTTTAAAAAAAGATTATGTATCGATATGATGGGCTGATTTTGGCACACCACTAGCATTTATCAGCGTTTCCCACAGAAAACCGTTCTAATCCTCCACCATCATATGAGAGTTGTCCAGGTTAAATAAACAACCTTCATGTCCTCTGAAACTGTGTGTGAGAGCAGAGTGTGTTTGCATCAACACACTCATGCACAGATTCTGCATGATTCTCCTCGTGTTTCTTCAAGTTAAACTAAATTCACCTCAAGTTACCACCTTTTTATATACAGTCTGTGGTTACCTCCTATTTTTCTCCGAAGAGGATAAGCAGGTCCGTGTTTGACGTATACACGGTAACATATCATCTTAACATTTCACCACTCTTACATGGCAGTTTGCGTTTGTCGACATGCAGTAGCCTAAAGCACTGAACGATTTAAAAACTCTTACAGTTGGTGCGTTCAAAGACGCTCCGACATCTGAAATATGACAGTGGCAAAGTTACCCGTGTCTCTCAGCGATAAAGACAACCAGTGTCCACTAGTTCAGGCAGTATTTGATGTGATTCTTTGTGTAAGTCACAGTGTACATACTGTGGACATACAGTATATAGTCTCTGCATTTAGGTTGAAAGGAGCAGCTGATATGTAAGTTACATGCATAGCTGTCATTTACACTGGGGACGCTGGGGACATGTCCCCACCACATTTTGGAATGGCTTGCACCAAGAAATGTTAACTAAGAAATGAAAATGCTTTGAGATAAAGTTTATTTGCACAATAAGAAACATGAAATGCAATATAGTTTGCCCTCATGTAAAAACAGACATTTCCACCGTAAATTGGAGCAGAAAATGTCTCCAGCATGTAGGAAATTACCAGTTTAATGATCAAAATCTTCTGGGGAGGCCCCCCAGAACCCCCTCACATATATTTCTGCATCACATATTTAATCTAAATAGTGCTAGAAATCTTCTTGTCTTTTTCTGATGCATTGTCACGTCTCATGACCCAAATGTATCATCCCACCCCTAATCTGAGCCCTTATGTCCACACATAGTGGCAATAGGGCTGGACAATAAAACAATAATTGTCGCGATGTATTTTTTTCAATAACAATATAACAAATGTTCAATAAATATTCAATAAATGTTGGATTTTATTCACTTGAAACATACACGAATTAGGACAATTCTTTTGTTAAGATGTTTATTTTGTTGAGGAAAAAGGACTGAAAAAAGCTTCTACTTATGTTTTTTTACTTATGTTTACTAATGCATATTTGTTGACAAAGATTTTATCATAATTGTTTTGAATGTTCTACCTCAGATTTGTGAAGTGATCCACTGTTTGGCATCAAGTGTTGCCCATAAAGAAGAGTTTAAACCACAATTAACCATCAGGTTTCTTCAACTTACTCACTGAGAAGCAAAAATCTGCCTTTAAACTCGAAAGAAATAACAATTTGATATTTATCGTGATAATTATCTATATTGAAAGATAAGAACTTTTTACCGTGATAACATTTTTGATCTCTGACAGCCTACACAAATCCTGCACTTAGGTCAGTTAGAAGTAATTTTAATGTTACATAAGTTCTTGATAATTACAATTACATTAAACGTACCTTTTTGTAAATGTCGGCCTGCCAGCGTGCTTGTTGTTTGTTCCAGCTATCTTGTTGCTGCTTATTGTCTAACTTTTAGTAGGATTATAGATAAATTTAGTCCACAAATCTGTGATCTGAAGCGTGAACATTAACTAATATTAAAGGCAAAACTGTCATATTAATGGTGATTATTAGTGCAACAGACCGAGCAGCTAAATCATCTTCTGTAGAGGATAGTTGTGAGCAATTAGCCACAATAGGTGATTATTCAGATGCTTGCAGGTTGTAAAATAATACTTTGGATTAGGGCTGGGCGATATGGCCTAAAAATAAAATCTCCGATTTTATTTACTTTAATTCAATTTACGATTTTTTCCGATTTCCCCCCCTACTTAAGGAAAGCAATAAGGTTTGTTGGTCAGTGCGGCTTTGTTCATCGCGGAGAGACTGGCATTTTTCATATTCGGCTGGATGTCTCTGTTTCAGGTGTTGGAATAGGTTTGTGGTGCTGCTGCCTTTCACTGCGATAGGCTTTAGGCAAATGTTGCAGCGTGGTGTCTGTTGTTCCACATCTGTCGCAGCAAACCCATACCAGTTCCAAACAACAGATGACTTTATTCCTTTCTTGGGAACAAACTTCCCGCTCTCACCGGTAGCCATTTTGTCGCTTGCTGTTGCTGTTTAGTGTATGATGTTGTCGCTATGGGAAACGAACACTACGGAAACCCCGGGGAGCCAAAAATGTGCTATTACACAAAAACTCGATTTACTTATTTTTTAAATCGCCCGCAACAAAAAATTCGAATTAATTCATTCAATCGATTTTTCGCCCAGGCCTACTTTGGATCAGCGGTTTTCAAAGTCTGAAACTGTTTTTACCCCTTGGCTTGGACGGTCGTCAGCTGATTGAGCTCACCTGGGCCCGTGGGTTTTTAAAGTATTCAGTTCAGTCTCTCCCTTCCTTTACCTTTTTTTGCACAGAAATGCCTACACAGCACAAATGCCACACATCCATGCATTACTGCCATTGCTGCTTTGCACACCTCGGTCTTAATTTTTGTTAACTTTAGTTTGTTAAATTAAACTCTTTCACATTACCTGAGCCAGTCTGTGACACAGTTAAGTAGTTAATTTGTCACATTCATCTTTTATTTTTAATCGGTGACAAACATTTTGAGACTTTAGCTCTCTTCAAACATTTTTAATCTAAGTTTTTGTTGGCAAAATTAATTCAGATCTATGTAAAATCCTATTTATGTCAAACTGCTTTAATAAGCAATTTTGAGATATCAGTGGAAAAAATATTACCTCAAATGAAATGTAAAAAAATGACTCACACAGCGCTAAAAACACCACGAGAGTTTAGATTTTACGCATTTCTCTCACAAAATAATCAGTCTTAATGAGAGAACGTCCTTCGGTTTCACCTCGTCTCTCTCTCTCTCTCTCTCTGTCTGTATTAGTTCTTTTTATCATCTCAGTCAGTTTCTGGAGAAAACACAGAGTGAAGCGTTTATCAGCTCCGATAGAGCGACTTGGAACATTAATCATCACTGAACGCATCAGGTGATTGAAATTGTTCTGCAGAATATGTGCAGCTGATAGCGTCAGTAGTCTGTGAGGAAATACTGTGCAGTAATATTACCCATAATTACACAGGGAAAAAAAAACACGGCCTCCACCCACTAATGGTTTGTTTTGGTTCCGATGGGAATCCAAGCTGGAAAGTGAAGAGTGCTAATGTAATCTAATGTAATGTAGAGATAAACTGCTGCACAGGAATGGATAGAATGCTAGTAATTATTTAAAGGTGTGTTCATAAAGTGTCTCAACCATGTTTTACACGTCGTAATATATATATTATTTAATTAATCAATACATGTAAAAGCCTTGTAGGGAAGGATTCAATTAGAAAGTAATCAAATTTTCAAAACTATCAAATTTTGAGTCCTCATGTCTGTTAAGACTTCCTGCATCCTATTTAATGTAAACATATTCATCTAAATATCAAATGAAAATAGAAAATATTACAACAAAATAAACAGGAAAGCGCTTTAAGTAAAAGAAGAAAAAGATATAGATTTTTGAGGCTAAACATTTTTATATAATTGAAATTATTTATCCATTAAAAATAATGTTAAATTTAAATAATAAGTGTTGTTTTGGTATCAAATTCCTAACAATTAAAACTTTTACTAAAATCATACTTAAAAAAAAATATTAACGGTTATAGAATATATTTTTAGTGAGTGAAGTGGACCCGACTCGTTGCAAAGTAAAACGGTATTTTAATGAACAACACAAAAAGAAGCCGGGGTAGTGGAGGAGGGATCGAGGCCGACGATCGCAGGCAGGCTGAAGAGGCGTAGTGGGCTGGTAGTGGTTTGAGGAGTACAGCACAGGGAGGCACTGGAGACGAGGCTCTGAAGCAAAGAAAACAAAAGTTCATATAAGCAAACAGCGAATCAACAAAGAACAAAAGAGAGTACAAAACATCAACAACTAGCAGTGTTGTAGTACTCGAGACCGGTCTTAAAACCACTTTTTTATGGTCTCGTTTCGGACTCGACCGCATTTGTACTCGGTCTTGTCTCGGTGTCGAACATTGAGGACTCGGGACTTTATTTCAAGACCAGTCAAGACTATAACTTTTGGAATATCAATAAATTGCTTTTGCATTGTCTGATTTATTTTTTAACATCCTAACTTTGATTGGATGTAAAACTTATTGCTTCAAATGCAACCAGTAACCCTGATTAAAAATGTGGTGTTCCCGTTAACAACTGCCCCCCCCCTTCACACGCACTCCAACTGTTTAATTAATGTTTGATTTGAATCACAAATTAATTAGCACTTAACTTTTCTATTAAGATATCTATTTTACTGAGGAAAATGGACAGAAAAAGATTTTACTTAATTTAACTCATGCATAATAGTTGATCCACCACAGCTCTAGTGTGAAGGTGATGGTCATCATGGAAAAGGAGTGTTGAATAAAGATGCTTTAGTTGATTTCCACACTTTATGTTGTGTCATGTAACGTGGGGAACTGGTCTTGGTCTCGACTCGGTCTTGCCCTCCCTCGGTCTTGGTCTCGACTCGGTCTCAGCCCTTAAAAGTTTTGGTCTTGTCTCGGTCTCGATAAACTCTGGTATTGGCCTTGACTTGGTTTGTGCGGTCTTGACTACAACACCAAAGCTAGGTTTCTGGGCTGAGAGTACGTTACCACGAGGAGGCAAAAACAATCTGCAGATGAGTGACAGGAGACCGGGAGTATTTCAAGAGCAGAGGTGATTTGGATCAGGTGTGGAGGAGAGCCAGGTGCCACCTGCAGAAACACATACAAAGAGATCGCAGGAAAGGGGGGAACACATGGGAAACAACCAAAGTCACGTTTAACTGTGACACAGTATGATGAAATATATTATGACTTTGAATTGATTAAAATGAGAAATGAACAAAGGAGTGTTAAAAAAAAAAAGGATTAGAGCTTTAGATCCAGACAAGAGAATAAACATTTAAGACGGCGGCATATTTGTGTTGTCTACAGCCTTTCTCAGCCTTTAAACTCAGATTTACACGTGAACGAGCAGAGACGAGGCAGAACAATTCCACAGCTATTCACTCCAACATAAACACTGACTTGGTACAGTGAACACTATAATAGCAAAAAAGCTCAATATAAGTACACAGTGGCCTCTGGCAGCTTTCTACATGCATAATTTTCGTCTGTGTACATTACAAATATCACATGATCAGGTTTACTAATGTCACTTTAAGCTTTAATGTGTGTTATAGCATTCATTATTTTGTCATATTGTAGCTGGAGACTCACCCATTGGTGTGTGTGTGACAGGCTGGTCCGTCCCGCCTCCTCTCCCCGCTCTTAGTCCGCCTTTGAATATGCTCCCTTTCCACTTCGGACAATCCACCCGCCAATGTCCAGTTTTCCCACAGCAGTGGCAAACACATGGATCGTAATGGCCTCGCTGTCCACCTCGTCCCCGCTGAGGCTCGTGTCTTTGGCCTGTGAGGGATCTATGCGTTGTCAGTAGTGCGTTCTCCAGTTTCTTCTGCTGACGGATTTTCTTTCTTTGTTCTCTAGCCTCTAATTGATCTTCTGCATGTATAGCGTGTTCCAGTATCCTTTGAAGTGACTCTGTTTTCCATGAAATACAACTTCTCTTCACTTCAGCAGCGATGTCTAGCTTTATCCGGCCCAGAAAATATTCTTTCAGATACACTTCATAAGGGAGCATCGGAGTTACCCCCATCTGTCCTCGTTTTAGACCGCTATAGAGATCAAAGACTTCAGTCAGGCGTGCTAGGAAAGCCCTACAGGTTTCTGTTGAGCCCTGCGCCAAAGTGGTGATGTTGGATAGATTTACTTGGACTGGGAAAGCAGATTGGCAGGCAATAACGAGGCCGGTGATAGCCAGTCTGTACTGGGCATTGTCGCCATTGCTGTACTCGGCGTGCTTCAGTCTGCAGCCTTGTATATCTGGAGTGAAGTATGCCGATACTTTGTGAAAGTCGTGTTTGAGCACTTTGCTCATCAGTCGCCTCAGCTCAGTCATTGTGGGCCTGTATTCTTTAGCAAACTGCTCCAGCTGCTTTGTGAAGCTCTCCAAGTCTTCAGTCGGGCTGGTCACGTAAGCCATTGCTTCATCAATGTCCTCTTCCGACCACGGTCGGAAATCCAGCGTCGGCCCTCCCGTCCCTGCAGTCTCTGCGCTTTCATTCTTTAGGATATCGGCTTTACCTTGTCTCAGTTCGTATTGATCTCGTTCTGACGGCGGAGGGCTTCTTCTGTACGAGTTCATGGAAGACGCGGGTCTCACAGCGGGGTCTGGGCCCTGGTCAGCGCTCTCACGGGACGGCTCCTGCCCTAAGGCAGCAGGCTCGGCAGCAGCAAGGACTTTATCTTCTTTCGGCTCTGGAGCTTGGATTAAATCCTGGACTGGTACCCGGACTGGATCTGGAGCATAAGGAGGAGGCGGAGCGGAGGCCAGGTCGGGATCCAGCCAGAACAGACTCTGTGATTTGCATGCCTCGGGCAAAGGAGGATAAAGTGTGTTAGTTTGTTCTGGTGATCTAATGTCTTTCTTTTTATTTCTCTCCTTCTTATCCAGTTTTTCTCTATTGCGTCTTTCTCCTCTGAGTCTTTTCCTTTCCCTCAGTTCGGCCTCCACTCTCCAAGCACTATATGCGTTCCAGTCTGCTTTGAATGGAAGGTTATTCCTCTGCTGTTTTTTGGACAAGCCTGCGTGCTCTTCTGCATCTCTCCTTTCCTTTCTCTCCAACATGGTCTTGAACTGGTCCAATGTTCTCAGACTAAAGCTTCCATTTGCCGGAAACCCCATTTCAACCCACTTATCAAATTGTCTCATTGATGCTTCATCTTTTTCAGTCATGAATTTCACGACTGGCGAAAGGATTTTAGGAGCCGTTTCCCACTCAGTCTTTGCTTTACTCTGACACTTCCCCATTTAATCTCTCATTAGTTTTCTTGCTGTATCATACAGCGTCTAAAGGTCCACTGAAGTCTGTACTCGAGATAGTCGACTCTACCTCCTCCACTCTGTTTAATTTCAATATGCAAGTTCTTTTCTCAGGATCAAAGCGATGATTGGGCTCTGCTGAAAAACAGCTTCTCTCTTGCAGGTCTGTCTTCCACACTGGGCGGCTTAGAGCATCTGGCCCAGAGCGAAGGGATACATAAACATTTAAGACAGCGGCATATTTGTGTTGTCTACAGAGCAGAATTTCTCAACCTTGAAATTGAGATTCACACGTGAATGAGCGGAGACGAGGCAAAACAATTCCACATAAACACTGGTGTGATAGAGTGAACAATATAATAGCAAATTAGCTGAATGGAGTACACAGTAGAGATATATATATATATAAGTATAATTATCACCATGCATATAGGCAAAATCAATTTTCTACCGTAGCATTGCTCATAAATCTGAGTATATCAGATGAGTATATCAATACTTTTGTTGACTCATATCTTCTCTGACATGGGTTTTATGGCTGTACAGGAAGAGGACACACTGTTTAAAGAGATTTAGTGTGTAAATCAAACTTAAACTGTGGAGAGGAGACAGAGTTCTAAAAAGTAGTTTGGCATTTTTGTTCAGCGCCGTTAGAGGTTAGATTTCACTATTCACATTAGTGATGTTACAGCAACAGGGCAGGTGACATAAGTTAGTCAGCATGAGTAGGCCTACAAGTTTCTACATTTGATTTGTACAATATTACACTTTAACACTTTTAATCATAAGTTTGACATTTTATGACCCTGTTATTATTTTTATTTATTGTCATTGTAAATAGTTTTCTATGTCTGCAGCCTGTCTTGGCGGAAATACTCATATAAAGGAGAGTTTTGATCTCAATGAGTCTTTTCCTGGTTAAACAAAGGTTAAAATAATAATATTAAATGAAACATTTGCCACTAAATCAGTCTCAGGTGGGAACATCACCGACTGAAGCTTCAATTAAGAAACATTTGTAGAATCTGCAGCGTCTTATTAAAGTCTCGTGGACACAAAAATAAGATTTTATAAAGTGGGTATATATCATCTTTTCAGTGGAAATTATCTTTAAACATACTTGATTGCTTTCAGTCGATCTCTTTTAAAAGCCTTTTGACAACAAATTAGACTGCAGAGTTTCTATATTTGATCTTGACCCTTTAAATCGGGCTGCAGTGCTCTGATTTCATTTTATATTAACGGTTAATTCTTAGTAGATAATTCTCTGTGTTCTAACTGCTTAATTTTTTCAGCATAATTGAATTAAATCTTTTGCATCACTCTCGGCGGTGCACGCAGGATTCATGCTGCTGCTACGACCTCAACACGCGACTGAGTTTGATTTTATTTATTTATTTATTTATTTTTGTACCTTTTGCTGCTTCTTGTTCAGAAACATGATACAGAGAGAGAGAGAGAGAGAGAAAAGGAAAGATTAACAACCAGGAACAGAAGATCCTCCAACACATCTTCCTCCCCTGTGATATATTATTCATACTGGGGCTGGGCTGGAAGACCCCCGGGACACACAAACCACACAAACACACACACACGCACACACACACACACACACCCTGTTGTTCCTCTGTGACTGCAGTGTTTCTCGTGGCTGTATTTTCTTTCTCCATATCGATCTCTCCACCGTTTATTTTAAGTCACAGGAACACACCCTCCTTCTGACTTTAAACAGCAACACACAACGTTTGGTTTTGTTGTAAATGATTTATAACAGTAAGCCGGGGTTGAGAGCTGAATCCTCTGTCTGTGGGTGTGGACCATGTGCTGGGGGTGCGGCCGGTGGAGAGGACAGAGGAGGATGTGATATACAGTCATGGAGGAAGTGCAGTTTAACCTTTTTGAAAAATCTAAACGTATCACAGAAATTCATCTGTTGTTTGTGTAAATACAAACATCCAACCTGTGTTTTTAGTCCATAGAGTAAAACAGTTCGCCAACCTTAAGATTATGATCATTGTGGGCCGATAATCAATCTGACCAGCCTCAGCTCAAGAAGTCTCATCACTGGTAAATGTTAGAGATGTCTTAATGATTTTTGACCCAATCCTGATCGATATACCGAGACTGATCTGAATATATATTACGTGTTGGTTAAATATGTATCTAACACTTTGAAATAACAGCTGTTACCTCCTAAATGTGCCCCGCCTTATTTAAAAGAGCCATATGCTTGAGATATGATATGATCTGGTAGATAAACACAGATTTTAGGAGACAGAGTTCTAAAAAGCAGTTTGGCATTTTTGTTCAGCGACGTTAGAGGTTAGATTTCACTATTCACATTAGTGATGTTACAGCAACAGGCAGGTGACATAAGTTAGTCAGCATGAGTAGGCCTACATGTTTCTACATTTGATTTGTACAATATTAGGGTACACTTTAATACTTTTAATCATAAATTTGACATTTTAATGACCCGATTATGTTTTTTATTTATTGTCATTGTAAATAGTTTTCTATGTCTGCAGCCTGTCTTGGCTGAAATACTCATATAAAGGAGAGTTTTGATCTCAATGAGTCTTTTCTTGGTTAAACAAAGGTTAAAATAATAATATTAAATGAAACATTTGCCGCTAAATCAGTCTCTGGTGGGAACATCACCGACTGAAGCTTCAGTTAGCAGCATCTTATTAAAGTGGAAGAAACCCTTTTCTCTGCGTCAGCCTCACTCTGATAAAACAGCTGCTGCGTTACATAAAAATCTTTCCACGGTGTGGCTTTAATCTCGGCTTTAATCTCACGAAAGACAGATGAATCAGCTCCCGTGAAAACAGTCTCCTGTCAGACTCCAGACTGCTGATTCACAAACAGCCGGCGAGCTTTGAATCATGAGATCAGTGAGGATTAGACGGCAGAGAGGATGTTTAACAAGATGTTTTCTGTTACGTGCGCACGTCCTGAAACTGAGCTCACAGATTTAAGGACTATATGTTTGTGT
Source organism: Micropterus salmoides (assembly GCF_014851395.1). Classification (NCBI taxonomy): domain Eukaryota; kingdom Metazoa; phylum Chordata; class Actinopteri; order Centrarchiformes; family Centrarchidae; genus Micropterus; species Micropterus salmoides. Next base: position 25,372 of record NW_024043729.1, read on the forward strand.
TAGTGAGTGTGTATGCTTCTGATTACTAAACCATGGAACAACAAAGATCAAATAGTAAGAGTCTTAACTAAGGAGGAAGTTTAGTTTGAACTCAGCGGTACAACAACTTTACTGAATGAAAATAGTAAAAAATTAAATTTTAATCGGGAACTAGCTGATAGAATAATAACTGTGAATAATGACTGAAGCAGCAGCAGTTTCAGTTTAGCTGAAGCAGCTTGTTGTGTTGTGTATTTAGATGTTTGCATTTCCCTCCAAAATGCAATGTAGTTAGTGGCAGTTTGGTCACTTTTTTTTCTTTAGCTTTAAACTAGCTTTGACTTTCAAGAAACTTGTTTAGCACTTTGTATTTGACTAGATTTTATACATTATATGTACTCTTTTAACTTTATTAACATTATTATTATTAATAATAATATTGTTCAGTAGGTTTTTATTCTGTACCTTTTTGTAGTTTTCATTTTTATCTCATTTCTACTATTTTACATTATTTATTAATTTATTTAAAAGGGGACAAAGCACCATAATGAACCCCTTTAGCTTTTGCATCCATCTAAAAATGCCAGATTTTTCTCATTTTTTTCATCTGTAGTCCCTGGGCAGGGAGGTCAAATACACCAAAAGGAAAACAATAGAAAGAATAATACAATAAACCTCAATATCCAAGACAGTCCTTAAGCTTCGGTATACTGAGCATGAGCGAGTCATTGGAGTAAATCTGTCCAATTTATTAAATTAGGCAGTTTAAAGTGCTATTATTAGGGCTGCAACTAATGACTATTTTCGTAGTCGACAAATCAGTTGATTATGTATTCGATTAGTTAACTAGTCACGATTAGTTTTGTCTCCCCTAACCCTAATTAAACCATTTAACTAATTAAATATCTTTCAAGTGAATTACTGATCTCCAACACACCTAACCAGCTAATTTTACCATTAAGTGAACAAGGTCAACTATTCAGAATGAACACCAGTATCAACGCCAGGGGGAAACCAGGGAAGAAGACAAGACAGCGTTGAATACTCCTAAATTCACTGATTTATACAAACTTTTAAACGTTTAACAAAGATTTTTTTGCTTTTGGAACTATATAAAAAAAAGCAAATTTAAAGAAAGTACTATAACCACAACTGTACACTAACAATGTAATGTCTATTTAGTTCCAAAGTGCTTATAAGTTTTATAAGCAGAGAATGTTCTGTAGGGTACATTGATGGTGATTTACTTTAAACCCTTTCTCAGATTGAAACCATCTTACAGTTGTGGCCTTGCCTCTGCTGCTCTGTTGTTGCAGCTGCAGTGGTCTGAGTAACTGGGACCAGGGCGCGCTGTGGGCCCGACTGGTTGGCCAGCTGCACCACTAACCTCGTGGGCACTTGTCGGGCTTCTCAACCTGCCAATATTCCACTTCTACACAGTTGATTTCTCACCTCAAAACCGCTCAAAAGTGTTTTTAGTGATTAAATAGCATACAAAACCTGTAAAAACAAAAAAAAACGTTCTGTTTTTCTCCGTTTGCTTTCCGCTTCTCGCATGAATGCTTCTTCTTCACCCCTAGCACTTCCTGTAGTGCATTGTAGTTAGAAATGAACAACCAGAAATGATCTTAATAAGAAGATTGCTATCTCTCCCTTAAACAGCATCTCTGTAACGACAATGAATTTCACATGGACGAATTTTTATAGTCGACGTCATCGATTAACATCGACTAATCATTGCAGCCTAATTTTAAGACCAGAAGATTGTGCCTAACTATATGTATGAACACAAACCGAGAAGTGGACAAAGGCGACAGCCAGAGACTCTCCAAAAATATAGGTCAGACTCTGTCTCCTCTCAGTCTGCTTGGTCATTGCCATGATGATACTAATGTTCTCACACATGCAAACTTCAATTCCTTGATGAGAGAAGCTAATGATGTTCTACTATATACTGCAAAGTGTTTCCAGAAGAACAAACTTTCATCAAATATAGAAAAAAACTCATTTTCAGTAATAAAAAATAAAAGGTATTGTATGTGTTGCATATTGTAAGGTATGGTATCTTGGAAAAACACATTGACTGTGTGCGGAAAAATCATTACAGAAAAGTTGTTGATTGGTAAATCAATCCTGTCTTTTAACTTTTTATTATAGCTTATTGATTAAAAAAAAGTTTTAAGATTGGCAACTGCATCAAATCGGTATGAACCATCAGCTCCTCTGTTCAAGAAATTAAATATTTTATCCATTTTCAACATCAATATCTATTAAACATCTTTATGTAACAATAAATGTATGGTTGAAAATCATAACCTACCAAAAGTATTTCATAACTGTGATGTCCTTTCATATCCAACAAAGCAAAGAGTATTCATCTCCCTTATTATCAAACTCTTGGAAAATTCCATAAAATACAGAGGACCATCACTTTGGAGTACTATTCCCCTCAAAACTACTCTGTCATTGTCAGTATTTAAGTCAAGCATGAAAAAATACTTGGCTAAATTTCAGTATGTGTGTTGTACATTTTATTCCGTATTATTATTATTGTCATAATTTTTTCTATAATAATTTTGTATAATATCAATTGAAAATCAGAGGGGAGGTTTCACTATAAGCCTTGAGGGTATCTTACCCCTCCTGCATAATTCATACAGGGTATATTTATATATTTTATTTGCGTCTGTGCTGCAAAATAAAATTAATAAAATTGGTCGACTGACTGATGCAGCTGTCTTGATAATGATGCGCTGTTATATATTGCTAAGTAACCAAGGTCGAGATTATCTTTATTTTGTTTCAATACAGACCGACTGGCTCTGTGCAGAAAATATTGCATGTGGCTTGAATAACAGCGTGATGGTTGTTGACATCGATAGAGGAGTGAACAAAAACTAATTTGGACACTTAGTGAATCGCAGTACATTAATAAGATAAATATCCTCAGACAGGATTGTTAAGATGGCTGAAGTCTTTACAATATTGTAATCTGTTCATTGTTTGTAATTAATGTTGGCACCTCGAGCAGCTCTGAGGTAATAAATCAGCTGAGAAGCAGCAACATTTTCGCATAAGCCGTGTCCGAATCAACCACTACTCATAGTGAGCTCATATGTAGGGCTGTCCGAATGTATAGTGATAATTATTATACCCTATATAGTCATCTCAATGTATCCCAGCATCGGACAACCGATGGACACTAACCAAGCCCTACATACCATCATGCATTGTGCTGATAAAAAAACTGATTGCCCAACAGCAATGACGTAATTAACGCCGAGAAACAACAATCAGGTTAGTGTCTGAAAGTGTTGTTTAATAATGCGAGTGAGCTCACTATATAGTCTTCTACATACAACTCCCTACATAGGGGTACGAAGTAGTGAATGAGTGGGGATTTCGGACACAGCCATACTTCTAAACAATCACGCTTCTTTCTGCAGCCAGTGGAGTCGCCCCCTGCTGGCCGTTAGAAAGAATGCAGGTTTAAGGCTCTTCAGCAACTGTATAACTTTGTTTTGAAAGGTTCTATATAAGTTAAGTTTTACTTTAAGCAACAGTAAAGTATCTTGGTAACGTTGTATTTTAAAAGCCCCTTATTTTCCTAGAATTTCCTATAAAGGAAGTGTAACTGTAAATAGGACTGTTCCAGGGATGCACTATTTACTTTGGTGCTAGTTATAGGTAAAATGGAAACAGTTGGTACACTCCCTATTAATTCATTCCAAGTAAGTCTTCTAATCAGTGCACAGCACATCAGCTAAACATGCAAGAAAGTCAGACTTGGTTACAGCAAGGAAATAAATGCAACCCGGTTGCAGTCTGCAGACAAAATCCTTCTCAAGTGATGTGGAAATATTTAAAAAGCACCTTTTTCAGAACACTAGAACAGCAGCAGTGTTTATCAGACAGAAATACAGAAAGATAAAACTACAAGGTGATTTAAAAGATAAAGTATGTCCGACTCACAGGGACTTCAAAACTACTGTTAAACTACAGTAATGATTCA
>NW_024043730.1:0-31061 GCF_014851395.1 Micropterus salmoides
TTCCATAAAGTACAGAGCCTGTAAATCATCTAAAAATGATACGATACAATTCATGTGCCACAGAAAGTTTGTACAGTAGGTGAAACTTTGTTTGGGGGCTGCTCTGTAGGGTGCGCTAGCGAGACATTTTGCCACACCCATGCGCAAAACCCATAAAATACGTAATGTTTCACAGCGCCTGAATGATGTGCAAAGTTTGGTGAGTTTTGAGTATGTTAGGCCCCCAAAATTGAGGTTACTTTGCAGAAAAAAAGAAAGAAAGAGAGAAAGAATAATAATTTCTTCAGTTTTAATAGGACCTCCCGTTTCGTGCTTGGGCCCTATTAAAGATCACCCTTTGTTTGAACTGGTCACATGTGATGATTAAATTCAGGGGTCACAAGTCAAAAAAAATTTAAAACCACTGTTTAATATCAAACTGAAGTTTGAACATGTTTTCTTGGGGTGGCACAATGGTGCAGTGGTTAGCACTGTTGCTACACACAGTAAGAAGGTCATGGGTTCAACCCGGCTTTTCTGTGTGGAGTTTGCATGTTCTCCCCGTGTCTGCGTGGGTTCTCACCAGGTGCTCTGGCTTCCTCCCACTGTCCAAAGACAAAATTGTGACCCTAAATTGTCCTTAGTCGTGAGTGTGAGTGGTTGTTTGTCTATGTGTGGCCATGTGATGGTTGACGATGGATGGAACATGTTTTCTTGCTGATAGGATTAAAACCACGGCTTTTAAACGGCATTTAAATAAAAACTGAACATGACATGTTTTCGTCACATGCAGAGGGCCACCAGCCCATAAAACCACCCAGCTACAGCTACAAAGTTTTTCTTTTACTTTGATTGTCACACATTTGTGTGCCCACACCGCTGTGCTCTTCTTAACTACGTCACTGTCATCTTTAAGCTTTCTGTAAAAGCATTGTTTGTGACGTAATTCAAGCAGGCAGATAATAATGTGTAAGAAATGTCAATTAACTTTCACAGTATTTTTGAAATTATGGTAAACGTTTTTTTATGGTTCACATGTTAAAGCTTAATTTGTTTGTGTTTTTTCCCCACTATTAACAAATATGTAATTACTGTAATATTTACTTATATCATACTGTATGTGTGCTGTAACTGAAATCATGTAATGATCGTAATACCTACTCTTGCCATGTTGATGAAGAGCTGCAAAACTGCAATAGATCTGGTGAGTCATAAAAATGATAAAAAGTAACCGTTGAACATCGTTTATCTGTTTCTGTTATGAGTTGTATTTTTTTTTCCCTGTGGGTATCTGGGGTTTGCCCTTGTTTCGTGTGTCCTTCTTTTGCCTCTGTTTCTCTTGTTTAGTTCATGTTTAGTGTTTACTTTTGGTCTATGTACGTCTGTGTTATTTTGCCCTTGCCCTAATCCTGTCTGGATTAGTTTGTTATTCTTGTTATTCTGATCTGCTTCTTACTTTGATATGTTTAGTGTTCAGTAATTGTGTTATGTCTGCTCACCTCCAGTATCCCTCTGCATGTCAGTCTCTCTGTTTTCCCCTGCTCTCTGTCTCTGGCTGCATGTGTCTCGTTAGTCTCATGTCTGTCACCTGTGTTACTCCCGCCCTGCTCGTTAGTCCCTGGTGTATATCTGTTTGGTGTTTCTCTTCAGTCTTCGTCCGGGACTGTTGGCTCCGGTACAGATGGCGCAGTTGGAAACGGTTGAATCTACGGACGACGGCGAAGGCAACTTTTTTGGGTCTGCTTTGGCGGCTGCAAGGTTACTCGACGTCTGTGGGGAGGCGTGCAGGGACACTGACCGACGGCCTGTATAGGTCCGGAACGGTGCTCTTGCGCTGCTCCTTGCAAGCGAGAAGGGTGGCTTGGTGGTTGTTTGTTATTAGTAGAAGCAGAAGTTATTAGTAGAAGCAGAAGTGGTGCAGTAGCGTAGCCTATGGATAGGGGAAGGGGTGGGGATGAGAGATGGATGGAAGGTAGTTAGTAAAAGAAGTCAGAAGAGAGAAGCATCAAGTGAAAGGCCAGATTTATCTAAGCAGTTGGAGAGAAAAAAATTATGAAAATGAGTTCTGAAGAGTTTGTGGTGCTATTTCGAGTCAAGGATCAGAAGCAGGGAGGTGAGAGTTACTACTGCCTTGGATAGTCAATTGGTAGGGGAGCTCTAGCTAAAATACTGTCAAATGGGTTGTTGAGAGTTTGTTGCAAAGATAAAAAACAATATGATATCGCCAAAGAGGTGGGGAAGTTGGTGCTTAAAGTTGAGATCGTTGTCCCTAGAGAGAGGCAAGCATCAAAGGAGTGTATGCTGGGTTGTCAGATTAAGAAATTTTAGACAATGTTAAGGGCGCCAGAGTGGCTAATGTTATGAGGTTTAAGCATAAGGAAGGGAGCAATGGGGACTCACCAGTCCTGCTTACATTCAAAGGTAATGTTATGCCAGGGAAAGTATTTCTTGGAAGTATGGCATATCAGGTAAGGGAGTATAAAAGAACACGCTTATGCTGTTATAACTGTCAGAAGTTTGGACATGTGGCGGGCTCTTGTCGGGCTAAACGTAAATGTGGGAAATGTGTGTGGATCATGAATATCACCCGAGTAAAGCAGAGGCTCCCAAATGCTGTAATTGTGGAGGAGATCATACAGCAGTGTTGGGTGCGAACATTTTGTTTGGGCCCAACGGGTCCAGACAGTGAGAGAACATCATAAGGTCTCATATGCAGAAGCAGTTAACAGAGTCAACAGAGAACAAGGAGTTGGGAACAAAAAGGCAAACAGCATTCAGCAAGTCTCCCCAGTTGCTCCAGCATTCTCCCCAGATACGATCATTCTGAGTAGGGAAACATTTCTGGCTTTCATTGTTGATGCGTTGGTAGGAGCAAAAGCATCAGTTAAGAGATCAGACACAATCAAAATTGTGGTCGAAGCAGCTGAAAGATTCCTGGGTGTAAATCAGTTCCTACCTGAGCAGTTACACGAGTAAATGAAAGGAGAGCAAAATGTGAGGACTTCACAGATCTCACGACCAGAAAGTATGGAGGAGGTGCTCTTGGACAGTGATGATGGTGATTAATAGTTTGATGTTTTATATTTTTCAGTGGAATGCCCGGAGTCTTACTGCCAATGGACAGGAACTAAAGAGATTTGTAGATGCATTTAAAGAGAAAACAGAACTGATATGCATTCAAGAGACCTGGTTAAAGGCTAGTCTTGATTTTGTTATTCAGAGTTATGAATGTTTGAGGAAGGATAGGCCTGATAGACCAGGACGGGGATGTGCAACTTTTATTAAATCAGGTCTCCAGTATCGAAGGCTTGATATGACTTCCAGTCTGGAGGTTCTGGCAGTAGAAGTTTGGAGTAACCATAGTCCAATAACTGTTATAAATCTATATAATCCTTGTAAACAATTGGTAATGTCTGAATTTGATGAGATTATGGAGCACGTGAGGGGATCTGTTATATGGGTATGGGATTTTAATGCCCATAACCCATTATGGGGAAGTGATAGTAAGAATCATAATGGCGAGATAGTAGAAGACTTTCTGGACAAGAATGATGTGATAGTGATAAATGATGAAAGACCAACACATTGGTAGGAATACCAGAAGTTGCATCAATTTATCACTTGCCTCCTCAAGATTATCCAGAATTGGAGAATGGGATATTATGGACAGATATACTATGGGCAGTGACCACTATCCAATTTTATGTAGGTTTGGAAGACAATTAAGAAAAGAAGAAGAAGAGATAATTCCAATATATAAATTTTCTCAGGCTAAATTCAGGAGAATTTCAGGAGAGAACTAAATATTTAATTGACATGGTGGACAGTGAAACATCTGTAGATGTATGGAACGCATCCCTCAGTTCTTTTATTCATAAGGCAGCTCTTTGTACCATTCCCAAGAAACAAAAGCCAAGAACTTGTATGTTGGTGCCTTGGTGGAGAAAGTATCCAATGGTGGATTTTGCAGTGGAATATAAGAGATTAAGGGCAGTAGCAAGAAGAATAATTAAGAATGCAAAGAAAAAATAGCTGGAGAAGATTTTGTGAAACACTGGGCCCTGAAACTCCTGTAGGACACTTGTGGTCAGCTGTGCATAGAATGTCAGGTCTGTATAAAAGGAAATCAATTCTGGTTTTACAGAAAGGTGGGGTGGAAGCAATAACCAACAAAGACAAAGCAGACATGTTTGTTTTTCAAGCAGTTCTGGTAGTTTAGGAGCTTGGCAGTTAATAAGTGGAAGCTAAACCGGAATTCTAATAATGTAAATCCAACCAACTTGTATTTCTCCATGAAAGAATTGAGGGATGCTATTTATTCTGGTGCAGACACTATTGCTACGGGACCTGCGGCAACGGTAGGGCAAAACAAACCACGCTCTGTGACTCGTTGGTGTTGTCTAGTTGGCTCCATCCACAGTTAATAAACCCCTAGATTAGTCAAACTAAATCTGCAACCTAATTTCGGTCATTCATTCCCTCATACTCGTAGAATTCTCTACCTCTACAATATAAACTGAAATTCAATCGAGCCTAAGGTAGGCTACCCTGTTCATTACCTCCTGGTGGTCATATTGAGTGTTGTCCCTGTAATATTATCACATTTACCCCACTAGTGTACTCTCTTTTGTTAGTTAATAACAGTGATGTTGTGTGTGTGTTATTAAGAATCTAGAGTCCCTATACATAGAACTCACCCTCAGATTTGAGATTGACTGATTGACTAGTGTTTACGATTTCAGAATGAGCTGAACCATTAACAACTAATGAATTACCAGAAATTCGTGTGATTCTCAGGCTATACTCAAGGACCTAAAGCCTTGGGCAGACAAGTAAATCTTTAGGTGGTGCTCCTAGTTTCGAGGCATAAATTAATACTCGCGGAAATATTAATTTTCATAACTGTATTAAAATTATACGTAGCCTAGACCTGCTACACAGGGTTCTCAAAGTGTGAGGCGGGCCTCCCCAGGGGGGGCTCCAAACAGTTTCAGGGGAGGCTCAGTGAATGGAAGTAAAACAATATTTCATTACTTTTAGTTTTTTAAAGGAGATCACACACAGGTCAGAGACACAGTAGTTTTTGGGAACTGTTCCCCCCCCCCATTAGAGTGAGAAACTAATAAATGCCTTAGGAGAAGCCCTATTTGGTGTAGTCAGACGTTTTGTCAAACAGCAGTATTAGGCTATTTTCAAATGTTGAGTGTCTATGGGATGAAATAATTAAGATCCCATCTGCATCCAGGAATTGAGCGAAGTAAATTAAAGATGTGGGGGGGGGGGGGGACACCGTTTCCTAAGCTTTGTCTGAGTGGAGGGCGGCAGTCTCAGAACTCAGACTTTGAAAACCCCTGACATAAGCCATCGGCATGTTATTAAAACAACATTTGGTGATACCAGGCCTGGAGATCTGTCCTCTCTAGTTACTGCAGTTATAAAAATTCTAATTATATAATGTTACATGTTCAGTTGTCAGTAGAAAGGTTGTTGGGATTGTCTCTGTTGTGTGTCCTGTTCATAAAATTTTGATCAGGATCAAGGTATACACAACTAAATGCCTCAAGATCCTATTTATTCATGCTGTCTGCTTTTGAAGACAAGCAATAGTCCCACCCCACCCCCCACACACAGACAAGCATGTACACATACAAGCTGTCAACTCCTCTCTTACTCCATGCAAGTAATAATTATCTGGAGTCATGTTGCCTCTGTCAGTATTGTCCATGAGAAAATTTATTGAGGTTAAGGAATGTGGTGGTGTAAGTTTCATTTAATGTCACAGTTCACATGACATGAAGAAAGCACAGTAAGGGAGGGCGCCACCTCAAAATGTTGGTTTCGATCCAATTCCCAGCCCCAGAAATCAGACATCAACAATCAAATCTGATACTTTGTTGGGATTTTGGTTTTGTGTCCAGTTGCCGGAAGCCAGCCTGGTTGTGCCGGTACAAAGCCTGGTTTCCCATTTGTCTGTCCAGTTGCCGGTCTTCAGATCAGAAGCCATGTCTCCGGTCCCCTGTTCAGCTGTTTTGCTGTCAGCTGTCTGTCCTGCCCAACCTCCAGAGAGATCTCATCTTCGCCACCGGCCTCCAGAGGGGCTTCGCCTTTGCTGCCGGTCTCCAGAGGGGCTTCGCCTTTGCTGCCGGTCTCCAGAGGGGCTTCGCCTTTGGGCTGCCCGCCTGATATCCCTTGGTCCCTCTCTGCCCTACCTTCAGGCCTCCCGCCTGAAGTTCCCTGTTTCCTTTCTGTCCCTGACCACACGCAGTTTTGCCCCTGCATGCTCTGGACTGTGTTTTTTTTACTTTTTTTCTGTGCCCATGGACTTCCTCCTCTCCTCCCTCCACCTGCCCTGGCTCAGTTTTTTGGACTGTGCTTTGTGGGGTTGGTTCTGTTTAAGTATTCTTTGAGGGAGAGGTAGGCCTACTGTTCAATGTGATGGTATGGAACAACGTATAAATAGCACACCAGTTTTAAGGAAATTTTGGCTTGCCATGTCAACTGCAGAAACTGCGTGCCATTTCGCGCTGTTCTGTCCCTATAGACCTAAGCAATGCAAAGCTAGCAGATCGGCTGTGAGGCCGAGCTCTGGGCCGTTTGACAAAGTGACGATACTGATAACAAATCTATACACAAGTGAAGTGGAGAACACGACACAGGTGGAACCAATTAGAGCGGAGCAGATAATCAGACAAGCAGGAAACACACAAAAGTGTACACAGTAATTAGCTACGAGAGGACAGGAAGGTAACAAAGTAAAACAGGTAACACAGAACAAATTAATAAATGATACAAGGTAAAACATAATCACATTACAATGAATGAGAAAACAGACAGGAAGTGAAGTACACAAAGACACACAAGGAAGGATTTACAAAGGACTGCCTTTTTTCACCTACGTTGCATTGCAAAAATCAGGATCATCAGAAGTGAATTGACTTGATTTTACAAAAAAAAAAACAAGAAATCACCACAAGTAAACCCAAAACTTTAACACAAGCATAGAATAGATTACTCCACATTGTTGCTTGAGATGCCTCTTAAAGCTTGTTCATAGATGGGCTTTTAAATGAAAGAATGATGCTATAAAGTGCAATTACAAAAAACACAAACAATGAGTAGAAAGTGGTGATTACAATGAAATGACCACAGGAAAATGCCTGATTACTGTTAAGAAACTAATTCATCTTGGATTTAATCCCAGTTCTAAACGTGTTGAGTTTCAGGAAAGAAAGAAAGAAAGATTTCTGTCCGAGAGAGGATGTCTGAGTGATGTTAAAACGCTTACTGTATTTTCACATTCTACGGATGTGAATACATGTCCTTATCATTCAGCTGTGAGTCCCAATAAATATTTGAGACCATTATTAAGCAGTTGGTGCCAGTTGTCTAGAAATCTGTGTTATTAAAATGACCATGTATTGTTGAGAAATGCTAAATAAATACACGAGACTGGAGGATGTTTATGCAGGAGATCCACTTCTCAGGAAATCTGTCGGTCTAGCTGTGAGTCTATAAAAGGGAGGTGCAGTGAACATGGAGCTCACAAACCGGAGAAGAATACACCAAGCAGGGATCAAGTCTTCAAATCTGAGGAGAGAAAACCACTGTAAAAACACAAGGCTTTGCTTCAGTCTGACACTCCAGAGATACGGGGATTCACCAGATCCTGTTTGAAGATCACTGTCTACCATTTAAGACAAGGATGAATACCACTATCCAGTGCATCATTCTCCTGGCTTGCACTGCCATTTGCACTTCAGCAAGTAAGTGTGCTAATCTATTGGATTGTGGAAATCTTTTTTGCTGTATTTCTACATTTAGGTGGCTTTAAATGAGCGATCCCTCTCGCTTTTATTTTGCTGAGCCTAACATCAGAAAAACATGAGAGGTGAAACTGTAGAGATCCCATAGATTATTTACACTGTTGTCTTAATTTTTCCAGCTATCAAGCGCTGCCATTGTGTAAAAACCATAAGTAAGGTAAATCGTTCTCTCATCACTGATGTCAAGGAGATTGATCCTCTTCCATATTGCAACAAGAAAGAAGTCATGTAAGTATCTGCAGTAATATGAATAAACAGTAGTTTTTCATTTTCAGTGAAGATTATTGTTTTTCCGTGACAGTAATTCATAAGTCCTGTTTAGAGAGTTATTTTAAATTAAAGCTTTCTCCTTCTCCTACAGTGTCACACTGAAAGATAACAGCCAAAGGTGTCTTGACCCCAATGGAAGATTCACCAAAGGATATCTGCAATGGTAAGTCCAAAGACAAGCTTTTTACAGGGTGCAATCTCATTATCTGCTGTTCAACACAACATTAACTAATATTGATTTAATTAGTTGAGGGAAAGCTTGCCGAGGTCAACAGTCACTTTGCACATCTGGTTGTTGTTACTGTCTGAAGGTTGAACATAATATGTTTTCTTCACAGGAAGAGGGCAGCCCGTGTTGAGAAGATAAAAACCACCAGCCCAGAAACAGCCACAGTGTCAGCCACTGCAGTGCAAACATCATCATAATTGCTTGTATTTATCATCCTTGCAATTAAAATGAGGTATCAACTTGTAAGAAGAAAGATCATCATACCTTTCCAAAGTAAGGGTATGGTTGGTGTAGTGCCTGCTTGTTTCAAGAAAATAAGAACGTACAATATTGAAACAAGTGAAATTGTTTCACTTCACTTGGTATGAGGTTTGCACATTGGCAGCTAAAACATGACAGCAGCCATTACTGAGCATTGGAGTGTCAAGTGCCTGAGAGCACAAGGTACATGTATGAGGATTAATTTTGGTGGGATGGGAAACTGTTCTCCCAGCTTGCGATTTATGCACGCTGACGAGACTGACATATTTCCATATTAAAATACTGCCTTAAGATTGAATCCATGTTTTTTTCTGTGGTAGTATTATATGTGTGTCCTCATTGCTGAGCTCTTATTCGCTACATCTTTAGGCACATTATAACAGTCTGTAAAAGCATTGTTTGTGATGTAATTCAAGGTGCCTGATAATAATGTGAACGTCATTACCTTTTTTGTATTATAACTGTTTTTTCTATAATGTTTTATTACAAACAAACATATATTTTGAGTGTATATATCTATATATGTGTTCTGTGTTTGTTTTTTAAAGATTGAAATAATGTCTGAAGTGGGGCTTTTGCTCAAAACACCACAAGGTGGTACACTAATAAATCACAGGAGCATTATCTAGTGTGTGGACTCTGTTTTTCATTTTATCATTTTACTTCTCACCAGCACATTATTTAGCACATTTGGATGTGCGCATCTTTTTTCATTTCCATTTTTTTTTCAGTTGAGTCATTTTATTATTCCAAATGTGAAACTTGACTTGCAGTCAGGTACACGACATAAAAATAACACAAATACAAAAACAGAAACAACAGCAAAAACAGTACAGGAGCGAAAAATACAAGAATGTACATTTATATAATTAAATGTTTATACAACATACAGAGTTTTACACAGTAAAACTATAAAACAACCTCTAAAAAACAATCAAGAAAGTTACAAATACAGGGCTGTTACACAGGAAATAAAGGAGTTTTTGCTCCTACTGCACTTGAACTGGCGTACTCTAAATCTACTGTGAGTGAAGGGGGAGCTATGTGCAGTTTAATGTAAACCTTGCCTTGCGAGGAACCTGCGAGACAGAGATAGCCATCAGGATGTCAGCGATCACCTTGCCAGCCAGGATACAATCCCTAAATATCAGGTTACCACACCAAGCAATCACAGACAAAGTAAGAACTGATTGCAATAAATTACTAGTACTACTAACAACCTTCACACAGATCAGATTAACATCAAATTTCAGGTCACTATCAATGACCAAGATATGTATAATGTTTTACAAATTCAATATGAATTCCTTTGATGAAGGTCTGAGATGGTGTGGGGATTTCCTTCTAAAATCAATGACCTTGGTCTTTGTGGCATTTAATCGGATGAAGACACGGTTTGAAAAACTCATCTACCACCAGTCAATGCTCAGATTCATCTTTAATATGATGATGAAAACTGTATGATCAGCAAATTTCACAATGTGCCAAACCCCAGGCTGGCTTCTACAGTCAGCGGTGAAAAGAATGTATAGCAGAGAGGACAGGACAAAGCCTGTCAGCATCATTCTTTCATTTAAAAGCCCATCTATGAACAAGCTTTAAGAACCATTTCAGTTAACAATGTGGAGTACTCTATTCTATGCTTGTCTTAAAGTTTTGGGTTTAATTGTGGTGATTTTTTGTTTTATTTTGGTAAATTCAACGTATATGGGGACCATTTGTGATGACAACACCTGCTGAAGAATTCTGTAAGATGTGCTGGAAAGCTCTGGAAAAAGCGAATAAATGGACCTTGGGTTGAGATAACTAACTAATTGAAATTCGTAACATTGCATCACTATTGACTTGTGGCCATTCATCCTAACAGTACTCTGGACTTAAGTGAACTCTTGTTTAATGAGAATTAATTATTATTTCTGGTATCTTACTTACTTTTTTAACACTCCCATTTATGGACAAGTGTTATTTAGAATAGATATCAGCCATGAAAACAACACAGCTATCCGCGTGGGCTACATACTAAGAAAGTGTTGAGGTACGAAGAAGTCAAAAGAAGTTAGATTGAATCAGAGGATGTGTGCCTCTCAGTTGAAATTTATTTTCGAGACACTCAAGTTGAAATTCTAACCCTAACCCAAATTAAGAGACAAGGGATGAGGTCACACCTAATAGCTTCCTGCCCCTTGGCGACAGTGCAAGAATAACTAATTAACTGTGTGCTATGGGAATGGGGGAATCAATAACCAGTATCCCATCCAAGAAATGTATCTGTCTCACATTAAACCATGTTCTGAACACAACGGTTGAGTAGGTGGCGCCAGCAAAAAAAGGATTCCCAGATGATTATTGCTTGCATGGAGTAAAAGAGGTTACACACAAATGTCAGAGAAAAAAATTAAGAGTTTGAAGAGATCTAGATAGGAAGGGGGTCTGGGTGGGTGAACGGATGAGACAAACCCAAGACTTTCACCCAGGAGACTGCAGTTCATGTCCCATGTGAAACTAAAAGTCAACGCTGACTTATTTTAAATAACTTATGTTATACTTATTTGTTTTCTTGCTAAGAGTTACATGAGAAGTTCGATACCACTCTCACTCTGTCTGTTCATTGAACATGACACTAACACGAGCAGCTTGTTAGTTTAGCTTAGCATAAATCTCATCAAATTCTAAGTAAGAAATAACTGTTCTCTTCATATCAAACTATTCCTTTGAAATAATTTGGCACAATAGCAACATCCTGAGCAGAACTTGTAACAGCAGTCTGATGATGTTAGACAAGATACTAGCATGTGCTTGAAGATCACAGTGGATCGAGAAACCGATATCAGATAAACAGAAACAGATAAACAGATGTTCAACGTGACATGTTTTATAATTTTTATGACTGACCAGATCTATTGCAGTTTTGCAGCTCTTCATCAACATAGCAAGAGTAGGTATTACAATCATTACATGATTTCAGTCACAGCACACATACAGTATGATATAAGCACATATTACATATTTGTTAATAGCGGGAAAAAAAACACAAACAAATGATGCTTTAACATGTGAACCATAAAACACTTTTACCATCATTTCTAAAATACTGGGGAAGTTAATTGATATTTCTAACAGATTATTATCTGCCAGCTTGAATTACATCACAAACAATGCTTGTACAGAAAGCCTGCAGGCCTTAATGCTCAATTCCAATTTTTTCCCCAGATCCAACTTTTTTTTGTTTGACAGTTCACATTACTGTTTAAATTTGAAATTTGATATCAGAATCCTGTGTGAACTTTCCGCGGCCTGAAAGTGACTCGCATGCGCAGAAGAATAACGCGACGCACGAAGATCAACACGCAGAACGCTGTTGCAGGCTACAGAAGTAAACAAAGAGCAAGGTTAGTTCCGGTTAGCTCACGGAAGACTAACATTTTTTATTGTCCCCTCACGGGTCACATTTCTCCCGAATTATGACAAGTGTTCACAACTTTCTGTTCGTTTCATTATGTTTTCTGCCACTGGACAACGCAACTGCCCCACAACTCTCTCTTTCTCCCCACTGTGTCAGCTCGGACAAACAGCATGCACATAACTCAGAACAGAGCTCGCGGTCTGGTGAATTTCAGGTGTAAGAAATGGAATTTGTGAGCAGATGATAGGCTGTGGCCCCGGCTCCTCCAGGCTGCGTTCTGTTCACACTGTCATTAAAAGATCCGGTCTGAGACACATATCGGATTTGGGTCACATTGGCCTGCAGTGTGAACGTAGCCTAAGTTTCAGTGACATCTAATGGTGAGGGTTGCGAATTGCAATGAATTGCAAAACAACTCCTCACTCAATGTCTCCCACTCCCCTATCCAAGCGCTTAAGATAGCTCAAGTGCAGGACAAAAAAGAGTAGCCAATCAAGAAATTAGGTTTCTTTAGATAGATACATTAAGAAATTATATTTTACTTAATTATTCAGTAATTTTGCAAATATTGTTAATTGTTCATCAAACAACAGCAACATCAATAAATGAAGTGCTACATGATGTCTCATACTCCTGTCATACTTTATTTTACTCTACTGTTGTGCATTTTTACACATCTTGGGAGGGTTGGCTCATCTGGACTAACATTCCGAAGTAAAAACCATTTCAAAAACCATTTAATCTACTGCAAGTATGACCACTGACAGAAAAGTAAGCTCACTGTTTCTGCACCACGGTCCATTATAACCCACATTATACATGTATACAAAGGAGAGTGAGGATCAAGGCTCCTCTCCCTACGGTCTTGTTATCATAACGCAGTTAGCAATAAAGCTTCTAGCTAAAGCTATCAAACAACAGTTCACTTAAGTTCGACTAACTTAATTACCTGTCCAGGAAAACACTTCAGTGCCACTTTGAAAATATTTGTCCTGCATCAGCTCTTTCCATCTGGGAAAATCCTTAATGATTCTTCTTCTTCTTTGTACGCATTCAAACTAATGACAAGCGTCTGGTGGCGTCTACACTGCCGGAACTATACAAGCAGAAGAAGAACACTGGGGTGACAAAACGCGCTCTGTAACGCTGTTTGTCAGTTTTCCGCAATGCAACAGGGCGACGTCCATGCAAGAGGGTGCCCGCAGTTATGTAGATAGAAATGGCTCATTCTAAGGTAATAAAAACACAATGGTTCATTATGTAAGGTCTTTATACACCACTGAAAACATAATTATGGATCTTATATTGCATTTCTGTCAATAAATCCTTAGAAATATTACACACTGAACCTTTAAAGATGACAGACTGTGACGTAGTGAATAAGAGCACAGCAGTGTGGACACACAAATGATACAAAAAGAAAAACTTTGTAGCTGTAGCTGGGTGGTTTTATGGGCTGCTGGCCCTCTGCATGTGACGAAAACATATCACATATCTTTTATTTAAATGAAGGAAGGAAGGCTGATGCTTTGACTACCACATCATTCTGGGCTGGTGGTTCTCATCCTATCAGCACGCGCTGCCCTCTGCCTGGGAAGAAAACATGTTCAACATTCAATTTGAGATTTTAATCATATTAAACAGTGGTTTCCAACCTTTTTGACTTTTGACCCCTTAAAATGAATGTCTTGTGAATTTAATCATCAAAGGTGACCAGTTCAAACAAAAGGTGATTTTTATATTATTTTTATTTTCAGACTAGAAATACTATTATCTTTTAGTAAACTTTAAAGACTATTAGAGGGAAGTCTGAAAAACAAAAAAAATATATACTTTCTATGGCTGAAAGTTTTTTTTATAGTTCCTATTCTTTTAGTTGTCTTAAGACTCCTCAGATTTACCTTGTGAGGGGGTACAAAACCCCAGGTTGGGAACCACTGCTCTAAAG
Organism: Micropterus salmoides; assembly: GCF_014851395.1. NCBI lineage: Eukaryota > Metazoa > Chordata > Actinopteri > Centrarchiformes > Centrarchidae > Micropterus > Micropterus salmoides. The sequence goes on from NW_024043730.1 coordinate 13,914, forward strand.
TAAACATTGAGCAATGTGGTGGTTCAATATAGCTTAAAGACTTCTTATTCCTTTTGTATCAGCAGTATCAAGCAGTTGCAGGACTACATACATCTTATGTTACATCCTCATTCTTTCCTGCACACTGTGACAGTGACGATAAAAATGGATAAAAATGTTGCTCAACCTTCCCGTGCACTAACTTATTGTTGAACAACAGTGAATAAGATTGCAACTTGTTGTTTTTTTGCTGGACTTCCTGGATGAATTTTGAGTTGGGGGTGAAGACTTTGTATATACAGGTACATGACTTCTTTCTTGTTGCAGTATGGATGAGGATCATACTCCTTGACATCAGTGATGAGAGAGGGCTCTACAACCCTGCTGGTTTTTAAACTCACTGGCTGCTCCTGATGGATGAACAAGTTTAGACAACTTTATTGCAGCTTTTGTAAACTGTCTATTTGGAATTTTGGAGCCTCTGGCACTTTTCTTTTAAAGGCTTACTGTGTCAAGAAACGGGTTCCTCATGTTGATATTGGGAATTGGATCAAAACCACATTCAGCACAGATGTCAGCCAGAATACATGCAGTCGTTCAGTCATGTCAGTTGCATCAGCTCTGCTCATGGTGGGAACTGTTGCTTGTCTTGAAAAAACAAAAAACATGAATAAATAGGATATTTAGGCATTTAGTTGTGTTTACCTGGATCAGAACACAACAACCCTAACAAACTTTCTACTAATATCCAACGAAGGTTAAAGTCAAGGGCAACTGGACTTGGTTGCAACCAAGTCCAGTTGACTTTATGACTTTATGACCTGGATGACTGAGAATCTTCATAGACATCTTGCTAATCATTTTGGGATGAACACCCTCAGATTGGTACAGGAGTATGAAGGGACAGGAAAATTGCAGACTACAGGAACCATCTACGATTTAACCTGAGATGCCAACAAACAACCAAAACGGTTGCCCGAGTTGCCCTTGACTTTAACCTTCATTGGATAACTATGACCTGGATGACTGAGAATCTTCATAGACATCTTTCTACTAATAGCTAAACATTTTTCTGTACTCTAGTAATCACAATGCATGGGATTTTCTCCCAAAGGATCGCTATGCAGTTATAGCTACAAAAGCTAGTCCAGGTGACTCATTTCTGCACAGATAGATAAATGGATGTTAAGGAGAAGGGGGGGGGGGTGGAAGAAGGATTCTGTCTGATGGCTGATCTGGGAGGATGTATGATGAGTGGGCAGAGAGACAAAGAATCACAGTGGGGTTTCCGTCTCGTTAGTGGTTTCGCCCTGTGATTTACCAACCCCCCAGACGGTACCTAGATGAAACATGGGAGTTGTGCACCGGGTTGAATAGGAAGGGACGAGGGGATGAAGGGAAGGGAAAGGGAGGGTGGGTCGAGCAGAGACAGAGGAGGCCGGCTGAATAGCACGGGTTTAGATAGACTTGTCAGCTGATTAGAGGTGTGGTTTTAGGCGTGTTCCTGCTCCCAAACCCAAACATTTCTTGAACCATTTGGAGTAAATGCATGGCTTTGGGATTCTTTGAAAGATAACACTCTGAAGTGTCTAACCCAAAAGTGCTACTGAATTGATCAATATAATGTTTTAACACACTAAAACTAATATATCTTTCATTTCCGCTAGAAAATGCTTGCTAACAAATGCATGCAGACAACTACAGCTGGGACATACTAGCTGAAAAACACTGTAGGGCCACGGCATAAAGCCTTACCTAGTCCAAGTTTAAATTTCATACCAATATCATCACGAAGTGCCAGTCTTCGGCACAATTACTTGCAATGGGCTTGGCCTAACCACCAAAAAACAGGGGCTGGCCCTTCTTTACACCAGCAAATGAAACAATGCAGTTGGAATGTTAAGAGGTTTTAACTCTGAGTCAAGCATTTTAAACAATTTACATAAAAGCAAAGCTTACTTGTTTGGGTTGGCTCATACTGCTCCCAAGATACTACAGAGGTGGTGAGTGCAAAGTGAGAACCAGACCCAGGTTGGAAGAATTTTCAGCATTTTGAGAAAATATGATTAATCACTTTCTTGCCAATAGTTAGATGAGATTGATTGTTTTCACTCTCATGTCAATTTGTTAAATTTGAAGCTACCATGTGCAGCTGGTTTAGCATAAAGACTGGAAACCAGGGGCAACAGCTGGCCTATATCCTGGGGTTTGTGCTGTTTGCCTGGTCAGTGGTACTAGCCAAGAAAAAGTCTGCCTGTGCGTAGAATGTTTGAGATAAGAGCATCTCTCAAGTTACTCTGAGGACGGAAATGTTGGTTGGTAGGAAAATCATACTACCCCAGTAAAAATGAGTGCAGTGAATGTGCTGCTTTCCACCCATTCATTCCAGTGTCTGAAGTCAGATCTGTGTCACTGTCAAAAAAGGTTTAAAAATAAAGACATAAATGAAAGGCACTGTGTTCTGAGAGATGATTTCCTTTTCTAAACTTTTTTAGTCGTGGCTGTCACGTCATTTTCTATTAAGAAAGACAGATATCAAAATGCTTAATTCCAGTACTGATGCTGGTACTATCACTGTTATTACTGATTAAAAATAAACATTTCCTGTATGCAGACACAAGGAGAAGTGTGAAGAACACTTGGCATTTGTTAACACTAACATTTTTGTTTAACACAGTTCTCCACTCTCACAACTTATCCTTTGTACGTGGACAGGTTTATTTTGTTTAATTTGTGATGCTCAAAGCAGAAAAACATAGTTTTAAAAACTCTAAAGCCACACTCTGTGTTCTGCATCTTGTGGTTCACAAATTAAGCACTAAGCTCATGGTCCCTCAGGGTTCTCACCATGCGGATGTATCTAATCTCTTTTTACAACATGTGAAGTCCTCTATAATGTTTGACAACATAATACTCAAAATCTTTGAAATGAATAATAAACAAATAACATCTTGCTGCTTATTTGGCATCAGTTCTACAGAACTACCAGCTACACATATGTTGCGTGATTCAGAATAGGGAAAGGGAAATATAATTGTACAATCCTAAAGAACTTCTCTAAGAGAGATGACTCAGACGACGTGATTTCATAACTTGGGTTTTGTCTTAATTTGTCCTAAACGAGCTCAGTTTATGTTCAACTCAGTGACCCAGCAGACAAATACATTCTGAGCAACATCCATATGAGGAATTAAAGGTAGTGTATAATATTTCTGAGGATCGATTGACATGCTTTTCAGTTTTCAGTTGTGTTTAAAGACCTTACATAATAAGCCATTATGTTTTTATTACCTTAGAGTGAGCCATTTATTTCTCCAAAACCACAGACACCCCCTTCCATGGAGGTCGTCATGTTGCATCATTATGTTTCTACTGTAGCTGAAAACGTACAAACAGCGATACAGAGCGCGTTTCGTCAATACGTTCTTGTACTTCTGGTAGAATTCAGGCAGTGCAGACACTCATCACTATGTTGAATACGTACAGAAGTTAGAAGAAGTAGTAATAATTTACTACAGAGGTCAACCATTAGATAGTGGATGAGAATATAAGCCATAATATTGACCTGCTTCAACATGTTGTTTGGTTGGTACAGCTCAGGACTCCCAACCCAATGGTTCAGGGTTTGATCCCACCTTGAAACAGCTTCTTTTTTCTCTCTTCAACAAATAGATTCTGCGGTGAATGTTTCTCAGATCACGGCATGTGCTGTACATTTTATGTTTCAGTGTTTGATCTGCATCCATCAACCTACGGACGCTTTTGCAATTCCCCAGTATCTCCAGTCAGAGGACATTTAGGGGAATCATGTTTTCTGACAGCTCTTTCATAGGTTTGTCAAGCAGGCTACAGACTCTTTTAATGTTGTTCAGAAGTAAAAGCTCAGTTCAACTCCAATACTGCATTACAGTAATCAAGCTTCATTTTGTAGGCAAAACCACTAAAGATTATATGAGTAACTGTTGCTATCATAACAGATCTATTTCAGCACCACTATCAAAACATTTATTTATATTTTTTGCCCTGTCAAAGCACCTTAATCTGGCAGCTGGACAGATATGGTTGGCGGGCAGTTTTGCCGATGGTCCATAATCACAGAGAGAATTAACAAGAAACCTAGCTGTTGAATAACTAAACCGGCGCAGTCTATATCTACATTGTCTTACCTAATGTTAGCAAACACAGCTCTCAGCTGCTCTGCAGTTTTCCAACTCAACTGCAGCTACAGATAATTCATCATCTTGACTCTACTCGCTACACTGCCCTGCACTCATATCTACCTCATAGCTACCGTTAGCTGTATGCTTAGTAGGTAGCTACACTGGCTAGCGATGAAAGTGTAGCAAGGGGTGTCTACACAGGTTTACTGAAGTAAGACAGACGTGGTTCCAAAAGGATTACTCATTTATTTATAATTGGTAACTGGAAGTGCCTGAAAAGAGGATGCTCAATAATGCAAAAAACCCCAATCAAATTACAATGGAATATGGAAGTTTATTACAATTTCGGCAAACAGGTTACTTCTTTTTAATAAAGCACACTCCCAATTATTGCTGTATATTATTAAAGAAACAAAAGGTCGGAGTGGTCCACTGCAATCAATAGTCACTGCAAACCGGTTCACTGCAAATCGTGTCCCCAATCGTGCCCCAGTGCTGTTAACACTACAATTGGTGAAGGGACCCATACTAGCGTGCCTAGCCTCCACCACAAGCCGACCAATTGAACCACTGAAAAGATAAAACATCAAGTTAAATAAAACACAATAGACCAGTTGGTTATGTCTAAAATGCAAGAATCCTCAACTGGGAGAGTTCCACCTAGAGGCGTGAAGAAGTGTACTAAAAATTAATAATTGTTAAAATCCTAATTCAACCAAGGCAAAACAGCAGCTGACAACCTACAATTAAAAACACACATATTAGCAACAGGTTTATAAAAGCAATCAATGTGCAAATAACAGTTCTCAGGTAGTTATCATACCCTACTTGTTGCTTATTAAGTTTCTCATACCTTAATACAAGGTGCTCTGTAAAGGACAGAACATCACGCCACTCCAAACAGGGAACCTTGGAATCAACCAAAACACAGAGCAGACGGGCAGCAGACTGCTGCAAAACATACAACCTCAGTCATTTGGAAAACACAATGAAAACCTAAGAGAGGTTTTTTTAACTCAATCACCTACATAAACATCACAGAGGGTTCCATGGGTGCTTCTCAAGTCTCTTATTCGTCGTTTCCTCGCTCCTCGGTCCTCGCTTGAACCGGAGGTTGTTCCACTCCGCCATCTTGCAGGCCGTCCCAAAGCTCTTACTTGTGATCTCTGAGGAGCTATGAGCGAGGATACACCAATGCATCCTTCGCAGAAGTCTTTAACTGAACGACACGCCCCCTTATGAGGTAGCCGCTATATTGATTGGACGCTGCTCGGACTGATCTGATACATCACAACAGATAACATTAAACTAAACTAGCTGCAAAGTCTTATATTTGAGTTTTTTTATGATTCACTGTCTTGTTAAAATCTGTGTTCATTGTAGGTCTGAACAACAAAAGCCCTTAAGCCTAAGCCTTTATTTATTTATGAGAAATATCTTTTTTTTTTATTTCTCTTTTATTATGGAGACAGTTAAAGTCAGAGAGAGACGGAGAGGCTGTCTGCAAGAAACATGTTTTACATAATTTATCAACATTTCTATTCATGTGTTTAGAATAGTGTTAGTTGAGGATTCCATTAATACCACAAGCCTTTTTTCCTTTCAGGGACTGGATGACTTCTGTTAATTCTTGTTCTGTTAGCGGGTAATCTAGAGGGTTTTGGTTGATTTTTATCACCACCTCCAGAGTTTTCCATTTCATGAATATCTTGTACAGATCATAATTTTTTGTAATATTACTGTATAATTCACTAAAGTGATTAATCCAAGTATTTCCATCTTGGATCGCCAATTCATCCTGCTGGGTTTTGTTTAGGTTGTACCACTTCTCTCAGAACTGGCTGGACTCTAAGGATTCCTCAGTTTCACAGAGCTGGTTCTTGCTGTGTTCCTTTTTTTTAGTTTTTAGGGTGGCCTCATATTGACAGCAGTATGTTGTGGTTATCTGGGTCCCTATGCTTTTCAAGTTTTCCTCAGGTTATTGCATTCAGTGTCAAACCATTTGTTACCGATCATGTGTCGAGGTTTTGGTTCGGAGGCTTTCAAATTAGACAACAAAGCAAAATGATGAAATATTGAATTGATTTTGTCCACAGCAGAATTTACACCAGAATTATTCTGGGAAAATGTTTCAAATAGAAATAAATTAGTTAAATCATGTATGTTTTGATTTTCCAGTGCCTTTTGGTACGCCCCCATGCTGTCTGGGGTCCGTCTGTATGGGTATGTGCTGTTAAACAGTTCACAGGCACTAGGTGCCACAGACTTAGACTGAGCCTTTTTCAGATAGATAGTGATTTTGCTGTGGTCTGAGAGTGGTGTGAGGGGGCTGACTGTGAAAGCTCTAAGAGACATTGGATCTAGATCTGTAATGAAATAATCTACCGTACTACTGAGCTGTAAGTGTAGCGACCCAGAGAGTCCCCTCGTAGCCTGCTGTTGACTATGAACAGACCCAGTGTATGGCAGAGCTGTAAAAGCTGCATACCGCTTGTATTAGTAAGCTTGTCAAAGCTTTTTCTAGCAGGACATTCAGGGAGGGGGAAGCAGGTGCTTCCAGGTAAGTATTTGTCTCCCTGGGCGTTCATAGTGTCAGCTCTTTTCCCTGCTCGAGTATTCAAGTCCCCACAGATTAATACATTGCCCATGGTTTTATAATGGTTAACTTCCTCCTCAAGAATAGAGAAACTTTATGGGTTGTAGTAGGGGGATTCTGATGGAGGTATATAGATGGCACACATGTAGACATGTTGCTCAGCACAAATAATCTGTTTGTTCCATCAAAAGTCTCTACAGCTGTTAGAGCCGACTAACCACTGATCCAGCTGTGATCAGCTGCCGCCGTCATCAGAAACGTAGTAGTATTTATTAAGTATACTGTAAAGTAAGTTTATTCTATAGGCTAGATAAATTTACATACACATACATGTGCTTGAGTCATCAGACATAGTCTCTTACACTGAGAGAGAAACATTATTCTTTTATATCACTACCTGTTTTTGTAGCATATCATATAATGTGGCATTAATTTTTGCTTCTTTTGTCTTATTGTTACAACTTACCCCTGTATTGGGGTAGGTTACCAGGAGAAGTGAATGCTAATTGGTGTTTACTGTTCACAAAATAAACAGTTAAATAGAATTATGTATTGTGTGATTTGTGAAGTACATCAAATGCATAGCAATATGTAACATTTATTAAAATAAAATGAGTAACATTTACATGATTATAGTGAGTAATATAACTTCATGCAAGTAGGTAATTTAAATTGTCAGGAAAAATAATAAAGTCTACTTATTTAATTCATACCAGTAAATAGTACAAGTAGATAAAATGTACTTAATATTTTGGTGACAGTGATGTACCTGTACATGAAAAAATTTTAATGACTTAACTTAATTTGTTTGAATAAAGTAATAATAATAATAATAATAATAATAATAAGTAAGTTTTACTTGATACTGGCAAGTGTCTTAATAGTAGAGCAGTAAAATTTACTTAAAAAGTACTCAAGCAAATTGTTACAAGGATCTTATCAAGTAAATCAATTATAGTAAATTATTATTTTCAGTGCATAATTTTTTTAAGGAACCACTGATCACATTTTTTACGGTGCACTGTGGCTGTCAGTGTGTTTGCCGCTGTAGTTATTTTTGGACTGGTGGTTTTTATCTTCTCAGCACGGGGTGCCCTCTTCCTGTGAAGAAAATACATTATGTTCAACCTTCAGACAGTAACAACAACCAGATGTGCAAAGTGACTGTTGACCTTGCCTAAAAATCTTGCTCAACTTTCCCATGCACTTAATTTGGCAAGCTTTCCCTCATCTGATTACATGCATATTTGTTAATGTTGTGTTGAACAGCAGATAATGAGATTGCACCCTGTAAAAAAGCTTGTTTTTGGACTTACCATTGCAGATATCCTTGGGTGAATCTTCCATTGGGGTCAAGACACCTTTGGCTGTTATCTTTCAGTGTGACACTGTAGGAGAAGGAGAAAGCTTTAATTTAAAATAACTCTCTAAACAGCACTTATGAATTACTGTCACGGAAAAACAATAATCTTCACTGAAAATGAAAAACTACTGTTTATTCATATTACTGCAGCTGTGTATTGTTCACTGCACTTCCCTTTTATACACTCACAGCTAGACCGACAGATTTGCTGAGAAGTGGATCTCCTACAAAAACATCCTCCAGTCTCGTGTATTTATTTAGCATTTCTCTACTATACATGGTCATTTTAATAACACAGATTTCTAGACAACTGGAACCAACTGCTTAATGATGGTCTCAAATATTTATTGGGACTCACAGCTGAATGATAAGGACATGTATTCACATCCGTAGAAAGTGAAAATACAGGAAACGTTTTAACATCACTCAGACATCCTCTCTCGGACAGAAATCATTCTTTCTTTCTTTCCTGAAACTCAACACGTTTAGAACTGGGATTAAATCCAAGATGAATTAGTTTCTTAACAGTAATCAGGTATTTTCCTGTGGTCATTTCATTGTAATCACCACTTTCTACTCATTGTTTGTGTTTTTTGTAATTGCATATATATTATTTTATTACACTAAAATAATATTAATGTGACTCATGAGAGACAGCATTTGTGAGCAGGGAGAGTCCAAATGAACTCTGCAGCATTATTAAAGAAAATAGTATCCCTGAAGTCATGCATGATTCAACATTCCCCAACATGCAGGAAGTCTTGAAAGGGAAGTGAAGAGTGACAGCCAAAGTGGATTCTGAGGAAAAATGGATGGATCACAAAAGCTGTGGTACAAGTATGGGAAAACAGGCTTTTCTCTTTTTTTAACCACTTCTCAGGAAATCTGTCGGTCTAGCTGTGAGTCTATAAAAGGGAGGTGCAGTGAACATGGAGCTCACAAACCGGAGAAGAATACACCAAGCAGGGATCAAGTCTTCAAATCTGAGGAGAGAAAACCACTGTAAAAACACAAGGCTTTGCTTCAGTCTGACACTCCAGAGATACGGGGATTCACCAGATCCTGTTTGAAGATCACTGTCTACCATTTAAGACAAGGATGAATACCACTATCCAGTGCATCATTCTCCTGGCTTGCACTTCCATTTGCACTTCAGCAAGTAAGTGTGCTAATCTATTGGATTGTGGAAATCTTTTTTGCTGTATTTCTACATTTAGGTGGCTTTAAATGAGCTTTTATTTTGCTGAGCCTAACATCAGAAAAACATGAGAGGTGAAACTGTAGAGATCCCATAGATTATTTACACTGTTGTCTTAATTTTTCCAGCTATCAAGCGCTGCCATTGTGTAAAAACCATAAGTAAGGTAAATCCCTCTCTCATCACTGATGTCAAGGAGATTGATCCTCTTCCATATTGCAACAAGAAAGAAGTCATGTAAGTATCTGCAGTAATATGAATAAACAGTAGTTTTTCATTTTCAGTGAAGATTATTGTTTTTCCGTGACAGTAATTCATAAGTCCTGTTTAGAGAGTTATTTTAAATTAAAGCTTTCTCCTTCTCCTACAGTGTCACACTGAAAGATAACAGCCAAAGGTGTCTTGACCCCAATGGAAAATTCACCAAAGGATATCTGCAATGGTAAGTCCAAAGACAAGCTTTTTACAGGGTGCAATCTCATTATCTGCTGTTCAACACAACATTAACTAATATTGATTTAATTAGTTGAGGGAAAGCTTGCTGAGGTCAACAGTCACTTTGCACATCTGGTTGTTGTTACTGTCTGAAGGTTGAACATAATGTGTTTTCTTCACAGGAGGAGGGCAGCCCGTGTTGAGAAGATAAAAACCACCAGCCCAGAAACAGCCACAGTGTCAGCCACTGCAGTGCAAACATCATCATAATTGCTTGTATTTATCATCCTTGCAATTAAAATGAGGTATCAACTTGTAAGAAGAAAGATCATCATACCTTTCCAAAGTAAGGGTATGGTTGGTGTAGTGCCTGCTTGTTTCAAGAAAATAAGAACGTACAATATTGAAACAAGTGAAATTGTTTCACTTCACTTGGTATGAGGTTTGCACATTGGCAGCTAAAACATGACAGCAGCCATTACTGAGCATTGGAGTGTCAAGTGCCTGAGAGCACAAGGTACATGTATGAGGATTAATTTTGGTGGAATGGGAAACTGTTCTCCCAGCTTGCGATTTATGCACGCTGACGAGACTGACATATTTCCATATTAAAATACTGCCTTAAGATTGAATCCATGTTTTTTTCTGTGGTAGTATTATATGTGTGTCCTCATTGCTGAGCTCTTATTCGCTACATCTTTAGGCACATTATAACAGTCTGTAAAAGCATTGTTTGTGATGTAATTCAAGGTGCCTGATAATAATGTGAACGTCATTACCTTTTTTGTATTTTAGAAATGACTTTAAATGTGAACTGTTTTTTCTATAATGTTTTATTACAAACAAACATATATTTATGAGTGTATATATCTATATATGTGTTCTGTGTTTGTTTTTTAAAGATTGAAATAATGTCTGAAGTGGGGCTTTTGCTCAAAACACCACAAGGTGGTACACTAATAAATCACAGGAGCATTATCTAGTGTGTGGACTCTGTTTTTCATTTTATCATTTTACTTCTCACCAGCACATTATTTAGCACATTTGGATGTGCGCATCTTTTTTCATTTTTCATGTATTAAGTCTGGCCATGTAGCATTGTTGATGAAGAACTGAATTTTTTTTCAGTTGAGTCATTTTATTATTCCAAATGTGAAACTTGACTTGCAGTCAGGTACACAACATAAAAATAACACAACTACAAAAACAACAGCAAAAACAGTACAAAAATGTACATTTATATAATAAGATTTTTACAACATGCAGAGTTTTACACAGTAAAACTAAATGACAACCTCTAAAAACAATCAACAAAGTTACAAATACAGGGCTGTTACACAGGAAATAAAGGAGTTCTTGCTCCTACTGCACTTGAACTGGCGTACTCTAAATCTACTGTGAGTGAAGGGGGAGCTATGTGCAGTTTAATGTAAACCTTGCCTTGCGAGGAACCTGCGAGACAGAGATAGACATCAGGGGGTCAGCGATCACCTTGCCAGCCAGGATACAATCCCTAAATATCAGGTTACCACACCAAGCAATCACAGACAAAGTAAGAACTGATTGCAATAAATGACTTGTAAAACAACCTTCACACAGATCAGATTAGATTTACATCAAATTTCAGGTCACTATCAATGACCAAGATATGTATAATGTTTTACAAATTCAATATGAATTCCTTTGATGAAGGTCTGAGACGGTGTGGGGATGATTTCCTTCTAAAATCAATGACCTTGGTCTTTGTGGCATTTAATCGGATGAAGGCCTGCATGTTGTAAAAATCTTATTATATAAATGTACATTTTTGTACTGTTTTTGCTGTTGTTTTTGTAGTTGTGTTATTTTTATGTTGTGTACCTGACTGCAAGTCAAGTTTCACATTTGGAATAATAAAATGACTCAACTGAAAAAATATTCAGTTCTTCATCAACAATGCTACATGGCCAGACTTAACACATGAAAAATGAAAAAATGAATTTGAATTGAAATTGAAATCTTCAGGTTTGTAAAGCTAGAACCATGAAATGTTTTTTTTCAGATGCCAATTCATTTTCTCTCAGATATGATGTAGTTCTACTAGCTGAACTTGTATAAGCTGTTAAGTAATAATAATAAGATAATTGAAGGACAAGTTCTGTAATACTGCAGTAGGCCTATGTGTACGATATACAATGAGCACTGCTGTTCAAATCTCTTTTTATTTTTGATAGGCTACATTTGTATTTTTGAAATACAAGTATCAATAGTCTTTTATCAGATTTACCTATTTTTATAATTTCTATTTGTTCAGGTCAATTATAAACTATAGGTCAAATTTAACCGTTGAAACTTGAGAGAATTGGCTGGGGCCGAGTGGCTCCTCCTCTAACACGTGTTATCACACTCCAAACGTTTGATAAAACTTGAGAGCTCTGGTAACGTTAACTATTAGTTTTTATGTAAGTTAGAGTTGTAAATTATCTCCGTGGTGCAACTGTTTTTATTTCGGTAATGCATAAAACACATTAGTAATAATTTACACTAGGCTAATAACTAGGCTAAGTTTGAACTCACAGCTGCTCGAACAGGCTGCTCATCACCTCCTCTGTAAATTACTGAAGTTACTAACCATTTCACAAAGAGGACCAGTGACATAACAAACCAGGATTCACTTCAGGACTGAAAGACAGTGATGGGGTGAAGCCGACTTCAAACTTGGAACATGTAAGTTGTGGACTTTATATGCAGTTTTACTGTAATACAGTATGTTAGCCAAGTGAACTTGCCGCTAGCATGCTGCGTGGCTAATGCGGCTAACGTTAGCCCCATTAGCATTAAGCCTGAAGCCTGAAGCCAATCAAAACGCCCCAGTAGTCGGTGGGACGTGGTGGGTTACTTTTAGTGGAGCTACTGTAACGCTGACGTTAGCTCTGCTTATTAAGATGTCTTCTGCTCTTGATGTTCACTGATAACGTTATGACGGCCTGTTGTTGTTGTGATATGCATATGTAACGTCACTTTCTTGGGTATAACTTTGACATCAAGCTGCAAACTTGCTCATACCCAAAAGATTTAACATTAGAGAACCGTGTTTAAAGTCAGGCAGAGACCAAAACATTATAATTCAGATTTACTTAACGTTAACTTGCTGCTATTCTAGTATCAGTATCAAAGAATACGGAGTTAAATAGATGTTTTGAGTCATTTCTTTATGTAATGTGGCCACGGAGAGAACGCACGTTATTCGCCCGAACTAAGCATTTCCTCTCCTTAAGTACAGAACAAGTACAAAGCAAACAACAGCCAACAAATGGTAGATGAAGGAAAACAAATGGCAGTATTTGCATACACTCTTCTGCAAACAGTTCTGAGTCCCAGTGGGCGTGTTCCTGCCCTCCTGTCGGTCTGGGCTGGGGATTTGGAGGTGTCACTGTCAGCAGTAGGTGTGCGTCTCTTCCTTCACCGTTTCTCCTGAGCCAGGAAGAGGCTGCTGATGGAAATAAAAACTTCTTGGGACAGTTAATTTGAGTCTTTTTCCCATTTTGTCCTTTCCCAGCAACTGGTATGTGAAATGGGGAAACAGTCCTCCGGTCATGGCACAATGCATGTTCTCTCCCCCGTCTGTCAGTTCTTTCCTGGGGTTTCTCAGTCAAAAGGGCAGTACTTGCCATATGTTTCTCTAATGACAAAAGGATTAGTGGCTTGGAGACAACGTATGGAGGTGGCAACACCTGATCTGGCCTTTTGTGTGTCTCTTTCTTCTCATTATTTAAAACTGCATTCCTTATCTGTTGTTTTACCATTAACCCTGCCACTGATTTTTTGTTTCTCTCAAATGTGCTTCTTTTTCCCATTTCTCAAAAGCTTGCCAATCAATCTTTTTCTTTCCTATTTTCTTTGCTTTCTCTGTAAACGTAATTCTACATCTCCCTAAACAATCTGTATTCAGTGTGCCTAGGATAGGAAAAATGCCTTCAGTTACATCATGCCAAAGTGGGACATCAACAACCACACTGTTCCCCCATTTCTCTACCATTATTTTAGCTGAACCTGAAAGAGTGTCAGGCAAAGAATTTGTTTTTTTCCCCCAATTTGTCCCCCATGTTCTACTGACTCAGACTCACTGAACAAATAACGAAACTACAGCAATTATCATTATGCAAACACACGGCTATGGGCCAGAGTTTGACCCAGGCCGCTGCAGCAAGGACAGCCTTAAAACGAACGTTTGTGTTTTTGTATTTCCTCTCCTTAAGTACAGATCAAGTACAAAGCAAACAACAGCCAACAAATGGTAGATGAAGGAAAACAAATGGCAGAGTATTCGCATACACTCAAATCTCTTCCTGAGCTAAGAAAGGAAATGCAAAAGTATGTGGCATCAGATGTTGTCTCTTGATTGGTCTATGTTAAAACTCTCACCTACATGCCAGCAGATGTTTATTGTAAATCAGACAACCTTTTGCTTAGGAATAAAAACCCTGTGACCAATGCTAATTTCTCACAAGTTAATTACAGTGAAATCCTAAAAATCAGCAACTTATAATGTATTTCTCACAGCGATCACCACACACACTGCTAAATACAAGCTTCTCCTGATTCAAGACTAAATGTATTTGCAGTTTTACATGGCTGACCTTTAAATAACAGTGACTGCCATGTTTTACAGATCATCTGAGTGACATGGTGATGTTCACGTTTGATGAGATATTCCTCGACCCACCACATTCTACTCAGTCTGAAAACTCAGGAGGATGATATTACTGGGCAGACGTCATGCTTCAGTCAAGCACCTGAAGTGAAGACAACACAGTGGCCAGCAGCAGCAGAAAGTCTTTGTACCCACAGGAAGACGTCTCAGGATGTCCACTGTGATCTGAGCTCTGTTACCAGCCGGCACATCTCCAATATACAAGAAACCCTCGATTTGTGTTTCCATTTCATTGGCTATGAATAAAGTGATATATTTTTAAGAGGGTTTTGGTCTTTTTAAATTTAGTGTTAAGGGACCTTGGGTTTTAGTGAAATATAATTCATCACAAAGGTTTTCTGAAAAACGTATTTAAATTCATGCATATAGAAGGCTTGGAAAACCTCGTCCATCTCACATCTTTACCAGGAAAATGTAGTGACTCAGTAAGCCAGACATCTTTCTCATTTCATGAACAGTTTGATAAAGTATTTAAAACATGCGATTGTCTGAGAAAAACTTTTCAAGTGAAAATATCCAGGTTAATCTGAAACAAGTAGCTGCAGATACTTTGATTACTGAGCTACTTTTCAAGTAAATAGTACACATGTCGTGATGAGGTATTCAGATGCTTTACTTACAAATATTCTAAAACCAGTCTAATGTTTGCATGCAAAAAGCTCACTTTGAAAGGTAACTAACTAGTAAATCTGTCAGATAAATGTAGTGAAGTAAAAAGTAGAAAGTGGCATGAAAAGAAAATACTCAAGTAAAGTACAAATACCTCTCATTTGTACTTGTACAGCAATGGAATTAGTATAGTCACAAATGTATTGTAGCTGTGTGAAAACATTTTGTACTTTCAAAAGTTTGAATGTCTAAAATCTGTACATATAGATTTAGTTTTTCAGTCTGTAAGAAGATCTGTAACTACATATGAAATTTTAAATAAAGAAGATTTGCACAAATTCTTAGTTAATTTCATAAGAGTTAATACTTAGTTACATTCCACCTACACTCAATCAACCCATTAGTCATCACAACAGTTTTTTTCTTTTACTTGGAAGGAGGAAAGTGACAAATCTTTCATCAGTTACGCTCCCTGTTGCAATAGCTATTGCAGCAACACTGATAAAACTTTTACTTCTGGCCAATCTTCCCATTTGGTGAACAATGAACATCGATCAGGCTCGGTTGTCCTTACTGAGATATATTTTATTTCAACAACACAAATCTGACGGCAGAGAAACCTTCAGTACAGAGAGCACTTACAAGTTCATTCTCCACCAAAACCTTAAAGTGTTAATGCATTATCTCGGTTTTATATGGTGCCTAAGTTCTTGTATGACATCTCTGTGGGAGGGGTAGACAATGTGACTCTAAGCCAAGATCAGTACTTATCATAACAAGCTGGAACATCCCCAAGCCCTCAGCATGTATTCATCATGTGTCAGTAAGGGTGATAAGGTCACTAATCATGACGCTTTTATAATAAACAATACATTTCTTCATGAGCCATTAACGTTTCTGCTGATTTCATGTTTTCTATTCTTTTTTAGCACTGTCCTCCATCTCTGAACAGTTTAAGGGCAGAACTAACCGGAAAAGGACTTTGAAATGAGAAATCATATCGTCATAAGTATTACGGTATCTACATTTGTAATTATTAACCTTATTAAACCAATGCAGTGTATACACTATGTACAATAGTATGGCCATTCTGTTATGGGTTGTTAAAAGTCCAAAGAAGTTTTCCAAAGAATTTTGCTGAGTCATACTGTAATACATCATTTCATATCTTGCAGTCATGTGGCCTTGAGGCTTTGCACGATGACATGTCTTTACCCCACTTTATGACACGAACGTCTGATCAAAACACATGCCTTCAATCAAAAGGGAGTAATATTTCTCAAGTCAAATCTGAAAGTGCTTTGTTATCAAAAAGATGAGTTTAGTTGTCATCTTATCGTAGGAAAATACATTAACAAATGATCCTTGGTGAACAGATACTTGTATCTGGGGTCAAAAAGCCATTCATTGTGAGGATACTTGGTGTTGATTCAACCTGACATATTAAGAAAAAACAGACAGAAACTTGTATACAAATCTTTTCAGCATCAATGAATTAGTTTAGCTTCAAAACTTGAAAACAAATTGATTGAAACAATGTAGATGACATTACTTTTCTGTTTCCTCTTAAAATTCCATATTTCAACATAAGATGTTTTAAGAATAAAAACAAAACTAGTTTATATCATCAGATGGATATATATATATATATATAATATATATATATATCATTGTAGTCAGTTAGTGTTTTTTTTTTACAAACAGATGAAGATTATGAGAATTTCTGTAACCTGAAATGAAAAAGGAAAAAATGTGTTAAACAGTGTAAACACGAAAACAAATTCTACTGATGATATAAACATAAATAAAATAGAAATGGCACTAAAACTAAAATGTGTTTCACTTTCAATCTTATGCACAGGACAAAGATTTGGGTAGTTCCACTCATTCATCATTGAAAATCTGTCATAAATAATGAATCAACTGCCAAAATACCAAAAACTTAAAGCTGGATAATTTTTTATTTATAAGCTAAACATCACCACACACCATTTGGCAAATTATTGGCCTTATAAAGTTGCTATGGGTAATACGTTAAACAGCTGTCTATTTACAGGTCCAGCAATCACTATGCAGCATTATTTTGATTCAGAGTCATGTTTCTGGCAACAAGAT
>NW_024043731.1:0-10383 GCF_014851395.1 Micropterus salmoides
CTGTGAATCACATTTCATTGCTTTCTTGAAAACAACCACTAAAACACCATTTTATCCATGTTAACTATCCTACTATCAAACTGTTATATTTATGTTCAAAACCCAATATAACCCAACATTACTGTAAATTAAACTGAAAATTAAACTTTCTAAACATTTTAAATATACAAATAAAAAGAATATACACTTCTTATTAGGACATACAACACTGGGCGTCTGTTTTCATTCCCTGATGGCCGCTATGAAAGCCTTGTCCTAATAAGAAGTAGGAAAAGGGGCAGGTGAGGCAGAATCCAGAACATTTTATAATTGTATAGGATTCATTGTTCTCCTCCAGTTACAGAGTGGTTTACATCCCATCACAGGATGGTGTCACTTTTTCTTCCACTCTCTGGTCCTCAACCCCACAGAGGAAATATTTCCTCATGGAGGTGAAAAGTGTATCACCACCAGCCACATGATCAGATGTCCCTCATGGACACAATGAATGCTGGATGTCTGGACATATCTCCAGAACTGTAAACTTTTGTGCTGAACTACATGTAGGTAAAGAGAAATGTGTGAAGAGTTTTGAAATAGTGAACTCTGCGTAGTAAAAAGTGAGTTAGCAACAAACACAATATATCAGAGTTTAGGCTGGGCAGGAATAGCAGCTACAGTAACTAACTTCCCTAATATATTTAACCACTTGTAGTTGTTCTAAAACCACATTTTCCTAGTAATTTCTCAGCCTTAACTGCCACCGTGTGAATAAGGTCAGAGTGTAGCGTTTCAAGGGTCCTTGAAAATGAGACCACATGAATCTACTTTCACATGTAGCCACAATGTTCCACCGATGCATACCTTTACAGCTGCATAAATCCATGAGGAATGTGTCTCTGTGGCATCCTAAGCTCTTTCACATGTACTGTATGTATTGAAACCTCTTTAAGGAGTTGGCAGTTATCTGAACCATTTTAGAGAAGGAAAAACAAATACTATCAGACCCACGCTGAAGTGTATGATTGTGCAAATGATTTTAGAGTAACCTGAAGATTAAGCACTAGATTTTTCTGAGCATCCTCTGACCCTGCATGCCGGTGTCACTGTCAATGTAAAACCCAACCTTTGATTTTTATCCAGCCATTGGTCACATGGTTGTTTTATCTTTGAGATAAGCCATCTGCATGTTATGTAAAACACATTTCGCTCACTTTAAACAAGATCCATGATAAAAGGAATCTAAAAAGGACACTGAAAATATTGGTTCATGTTTATCATCCAAGGCCAAAGATCTGCCACAGATCGGCTTTAGTGCAAGTTTGCTTTGTTTTGTTTTTTGTATGTTTTTCTCAGGTAATTACTAACTGGCGGGAAATATAGTGCGGCAATACACGTGCTAACACAAGGTATGAATGTGGGAATGGCACAATAAATGCTTTATCTGGGGCTGGAGCAGAGTGTTTTCCCTCTGTCATATAACCCTAAACAGCAGTTATGAGTCAGTTTTTGCGCCTTTATAACATATTGCTGTTCTTGTAACAGTGGGAGCATTAGAGGAACGTGTCCTGCTAACAAGGAAACATACTGAACAGGCACTTGTAATGACCTATTCCTGATTCCCAGTAATGTATATTTTATTGCAGGAACAACACCAGGAAACTTCGCAGCTTTTCCTAGTAATTATATCTAGTAATTATATTTTTATGTAAAGCTTCAGTTTTATTGCTCAGCGAGACACAATATCAAGGCTGCAAAGCAAAGTGTGACATTCATGCCTTTGAGTCATTCACGCACTCTAGGAACTGTAAATATACATTCATGTACAGACACAATGTTTATGAGAGTTTCAACTGAAAACATCTGGATGAGAACAGTGACACTGAATCAAATGATAAATTTGCAGTGCAAAAAACAAACAAAACAATGAGCTGAAGGAAGCTGAAAAGCTCTGTAGAGCTGAGCCACAGAGTCGGGTAATCATGTTTTGTCAAAGAAAAACTCATATTTTTTTCTGTAGATCAAACCAAAAGCCTTTAAAAGTCTGGACATCTGTGTAATCAGTGACAGAGAGAATTCAGCTGTGCAGGGGAGGTACTTACGTGATAACTTGTCTAATTCGTTCCACATTTCAACAAAGAACTTTTATTCTAAAGCCGGTGTGCAGGTAGCAGTGCTTTTGATGTAGAAGCGCTGTGTGTGGGAATCAGTCTGGTTCATGATTTTGAAAATGGGGCATCAGGGCTCACAGGGTCAACCTCTTGCACACAGTTTGTCCCCTGGATCAATATTTAGTCAAAGTTAAGTAGGTTTGTTATGGGCATGTTTACTTGTAGGACACTGGGAGCAGAACAGCTGATTCTGTGGTTCTAGAAAACTGTAAGGCGAAAGTCTCATTTAGATCTTTTCCCCGGGGACCAAAATCCCCAAATCAAAAAAGTATTTGCATAACCTCAGATGTTCACTGTGTTTTTTGGGGGGGAGTTGTTCACCATATTATCCTTGTTTGCTTTTTTTCAGTTGCTGATTAAAAAAGAAAGACAACCTTCTATAGAGTGAAAGAAAAGAGAACACAGTTTGTTTGGTCTTTGTTGGCATGTTTAAATTTCTTCTCCTGTCACCTTGCACCCATAAGACCCAGCTGCTTTTCTAATGGTTCAGTGATCGCCGTCTTACATTCTGTTATCAGCTAATAAAGCTAAAGATATTATCTTTTAAATTTATATAGCGCTCTTCCAGCAATAACTATTATATTTACTGTAGACACAAATACTAAGATCTGCATAATTTCAACTGTGACCTAATCAGGCCAAACATCTGACAACAGTTAAGAGTTCCTATGATCTTGCACCATGTGAAGCTATTTAAGTCCTTACCTTAAGCAATCTAAAAGAAACAGTCTCAAAGCTGATATTGTACAGAAGTTTATATCCTGGCTGCAGAAATCTGCACACTTTGAAACTGGTTAAAGCTGAACTACAGCTCGACTGTTAAGGCAGTTTAGAAGCTATGTAGCTAAAGATGTGGAGGGGCTGCCTCCATGGCCTCCTAAACCAACGTTCCAAGTCTGGCCAAGGACATTTTTAATATATTTATCTCTCCCTCAGTTCTAGATGCTTTTCCACTGTCTGTAAGTGCTTTAATTCACCAAAAATACCTAAAGAACAAAAGATTTGCCCATGTGTTGCAGATTTGGGTTTGACCAGAAGGCACAACTGTTTATCACAGCAGTGGATGGAAATGTTACAGCAGTGAGTTTGGGGGACGTGCACAGTGATAACAGAAGTGGTCCAAGTATTGACCCCTGAGTTATTCCATACTTCTGCAGCTGAAGAAATAAAATAATAAATTAAACAAAAACAGGATGGGAAATAATCCAGGGTCATTCCAGAAACACTGTCCTCCTGTTTTAATTGTGATTGCCATGATCAATGGTGTCAAAGGCTGCATTACTGTCAAGAAGGACCAAAACAGAGCACTAATCAGTAATTTCAAACCTGACGGGCACTTTTCAAAAACCTGTTATCAAAGGGAAACTGTGCAAGTTGCTTCAGAACAAGTTTCTCCATAATTTCAGAAATGCAGAGCAATTTTAGGAGTGGTTTAAAATGCTTTAAATGAGACTGAAGGATGAAGGGCAGGTCCTTTCAGCAGACATGTGAGACGATGGCATATGCATCTTAAAAGCTGTCTGGTGAAGTTACAATATAGCTTCCAAAAAAGTAAAATAGCTTGTTTCATCTCCATTGCCCATGATTTCAGGTCAGGACTTCACCGTGTGAGAAATCTCTGCTTGCTTTAACAGATGATTGGTGTGGAATTCATATCGAGACGCGTGACATTACAAACCGGCATGTCTCTGCAGGGTCTGCTGGCAGAAAGTTA
The DNA here is from genome assembly GCF_014851395.1 of Micropterus salmoides. NCBI lineage: Eukaryota > Metazoa > Chordata > Actinopteri > Centrarchiformes > Centrarchidae > Micropterus > Micropterus salmoides. Next base: position 3,865 of record NW_024043731.1, read on the forward strand.
CACAATTACGACAAGGAGTTTGTTTTATTTTTTGTTTTGAGAATTCAGCACCCTTTTTACTGGGGTTGAGCTTTTTGATTTTTTAGAAATCATACAGCTCATCATCTTTACTCCGGAAGAGTTGAGACGTCTAACATATTAGTTGTCAGTTGTACCAAGATCATCTTACATTTACAGAAAGATGGAATTGAGTGAGAAATCATATGGTAATAGAGAATATGGGGATAAATGGCTTTTCTACAGGACAAAAAACTTTAACACTTTATTCATGGTAGTGTAAAAACTCACCTAAACTTACTCAGCACCAGACATTTACCTGCCGATTGACTGCAGCTAAGCGGATGCTACCACCAGCATCTCCAATCTACAGTGACATTTTTATTGCCATTTCATTTGACAGTAAAAACGGAGACAGAGGTGAACAGGTTATGATGGGCCATCATGCTGCAGACAGATGGCCCCTACTCATTGGCTGTGACAAAGGCGTGTTAGCTATGACCGAGGGGAAGGGAGCAGAGGTCAACGGGTCAACGACTCCTATCGTGTTATCAAACAAAGTAAATGAAGAGAACAAGAGATATGAAGAAGCCAGAACCCAAACAGAGAGGTGGTTGACTCGGCAGGAAATCATAATATACACACCATGGCGGACGGCTGTCCCCTTATGTGTCAATGGCAAACAACAACTCAAGGTCCAACAACGTCAGGTCGCATGTTGTGGTCTAGGCTCTTCGTGTTTTGGCTGGTGTGAGACTTTGACAGACCGTTGGCGGTCTTTAGTCTGTATTCACTTGTGTAATCCTACATAAAGTAAAGGCAAAAGTCAATAAATGGTTTACGTCACCTTGCGTTATGATTACAGGTTGACCTTCACTAGGTGTGTTATGTTGTTGTACATTTGGGATTGTAATATTTTTCAAGAATGTAAATGTGACATCATTCTTGTACTTATAAAACCCAACAAAGGTGGTGGGGCGTTATGTAATCTATGTCAGTGCCCAGTGCGATTTGCAGCAACATTAACACAAGTTGTCTTCTTGCGTAAGTCTCTGGCATTTTCTACTGACACAATCATGCTTTTTTCTCCCTGTCGTCGGGCTGGTAGTTGAACTCAGTGGAGACAGTAGAGACAAGGAAATCACAGAAACACAGAGAGACTACAGTAAAAATATACAGACAAATTAACAACACATATCAAAGTGATTTACTACAAGGGTCTCTTATCTGACTGTCCTTGACAGGCCTTCATCTCAGGACAGTTAGTTTCTATTCCCCTCCTTCCTAAGGCAGCTGCATAATACCCTACAGTATAAAGTCCTCTGTTTCTTCACTGGTCTTACACACACTTTGTCTTACATTCTGCAGATTGGTTGCACTCTGTATGTTTGAATAAAAAGAATAAAATCTTTAAATTCTTTATTTCGGAAGACTCACTAAAGGACAAATTCTTATAAAATGATAATGCATAGGCCTATAGTCACATTATATAAATAAAATACAAACGGTCTACTGACAGTATACTATTAAGTGAACGCTAAACATTTTTTTAGTTTTATAATATTATACTGATACAGTAATTTATACTTTGCTACTTCTCCAGGTTGTGGATAGAGTCTCTGCAGTGGGCAGATGTAGCTTTAACCAGACGCAGGAGGCCAGTGTGCCAATAGGTGCTCCTTCTAGCCGCCTCTCTTCCTGAGAGCAACACGTTCCCCTTGTTCTGTTTTACTAAAGTCATTGTTATAAATATTGGTTAGTAATCTTGCTTACATAAAATGTGGAGTGGATTTTGTGGGTGGTGCTGGTGTATCTTGTGTCCATCCCCCGTTCAAAAAGTACACAATCACCAATCACAGTAAAGTTTTTTGTGTGTTTTAAAAGTTGTCTTCAATATTTTTAAAAGCTTTGACAAAATTTTGAGGCCCATGACGAGTGACCAGATACTAGGGTCTTCACTTCCCCCACCGGTTTCTCACGATAGTACACAAGGAGAAGGAGCACACACATGTAGTATTAAAATATACAATAAATTGTTAAACTCTGTGTGGTCCTATTTTTTTCATTTAGGAGTACATGTACTCCTTGGGAAAAACCTTAGCGAGCTAACATCATGTTTAAAGGTAACAACAGTTACCTACAACATTACCAGTTAACATTATAAGATTAGGATTCTGCACTTAGATATCTTTCTCATTACCCACAGTCATACGCTGTAACCGACTGCAGTGTCTGCCATGTTTTTGTTTCAAGTTCAGCCCTCTCCAGTTCAGTTAGCAGGGACAAAACTCATTTGCAGACAGCCAACCTCTCATAGTCCATTTCTACTGCATCTCCACATCCCCCCCATGGTACTGACAGCTCCACAAAACACACAACACAGCATTTCTGACCTTACATTAATGGTAGATCTCCTGAGGAACAACATCGCTGAATCCCAGTATCAACACTTGCAGACTCATGGATTTTGAGGCACGTTCACGGTGAAATTAAACATGGTAGATGCAACTACAAGGAAAATAAGTTTACATGTGAGTGTATGATGCTGTTTAAAAAAAAAAAGAAATAGTACACTTATTATTTGAAAATGACCTCTCATCCACTCTGTATAGCAAAAGCCTGGGATACGTTCAAATCAGACAGTCGGTCCTTTCAGTGCCTCTGCCATAAGAAAGTAAACAATGTAAAATAAAAAGTCCCAAAACCACAATTGTATGTAACATGTTTTGGTGTTGTCAATTTAACTTGATGTGTTATTACACTTGAACACAAAGGACATGTTGGATCCTCGCCTAACCATTTAACTAAGGCATAGGTGACAATGATGAAATAAAAGGACCATTCTGCATAATTTAATTCTTTTCATACTTTAATTACATTTTTCTGGTGATACTTATGTACTTTGAATGCAAGACTTTTACTTTGTAGTAAAATCCTTTTTTTCCACCACTGGAACAAGAACATAAACTGTTCTCACAGGAATCTTGTGACCTACATGATACCCAAAATGTCAGGCTCTAGTCCCATGAGTACAACGTGGAGCCTTAAAGAACCAATCAAAAGGATGTAGTGTTTATTTCTGACTTAATGAGTTGTAATCTGCCTCATTTACATCATAAACAGGGTGTGTCAATGAACTTACTATGTCTTACTGGCAACAAGAGCAAAAACACACATCAGGATGTAACTTATTTTATTATGTAAAGGAGAAGAGGTATAAAGTTGCCTAAAACAGAAAATACTGAAGTGAGCACCTCAAAGTTGTACTCAGGTAGTTCCAGTATGTTAGGCTACATGGTAGCATGCGTTGACTTCACATGTTATGCTATATCCACTAACTTTTGGCGAGAACAGGCGCAACAGACAGACACGTGATGTTCAAAACAAAATGTTTCCCAACCTGGGTCACTCTACAATAAGCTGATCAATGATTGCTGAATGGATGTTTCAGTGCCCATACTTTCCTGTTGGTGGACTTGGCTGATGTCAACACTAGTACTGCTTCTGGAGGCGGGTGGATGAAATATATTGCCTTTTGTTGCAAATTACTTGAAGGTGTGTCCACCCAGCCAATGAGGCTGCAGCATTCACATGCGTCATCTTGACCCAGGGGTGGGGTAGGGTGGGGGGGGTTAGGGCGTATTCTGGGGCTATAATATAGCCGGCAACTGCGGCTTGCAATCACAAGTGGGAAGAAGACTCAAAGGGTACTCCAAACCAGAACAAGAAACACTAGAGAAGACACCGGCTTGATACTATTTGACATTTTCAACAGCTGATTCGACGTTTTTGCTGCTTTGGAACTTGTGCATTTACTACTTTTTTATTTTTTTTACCTCACCAGAAACTTATACAATTTTTCCCAATGTTTCCAGAGGCAAAGAGCGGGTGAGTACACTTTTGAACAGACTGTACTTTCAGCTTTCCTCTTCCCATGCTGCTAAACCAGACGCTGAACACAAGACCCCTTCATGAGCAGCTTGGACTGCCGGTCAAAAACGTACTGGGAATGTTGGCTGGGGGCCAAATAAACATTAGATAAGCCTTTCGTGGAATTAAACTGTCTTTGACAGTTTTTAAGGACAGGACATTTGTTCTGATTAAACTATTATTAATAACCTGTTATGTGGCAGTATGTGGTGACTTTAACTGTATGGTGTTAATAAAGCACCATACAGTTATCTGTAGTTTTACAGAGTATATTTATTAATAGCACATCTTTAGGGACCAAACCATTAATCCATGCTTAAGTGAGGGTGAATCTAGCAGTTTGTCAAATTAAAGGGATTATTCAAATTACAAGGGATTAGTGTGTACATTTCAACTGAGCAGATAAAAAAGCACCATGTCACCATTCAAGTTCATGAGGCATGATCCTGCTGTGACTCTGCAGGAATGTGCGTGTGTGCCTTCAAAAGTCATATCCTTATTAGTAGTACTTCTCAGATTAGATCTTAGATCTTATCCTGTAATCTGATAATAATGATCACATCACATGTTGTGTAATGAATTAGGAGGCAAAGAGAGGTGAATAGGGACTCTGGAAAAAGTTGGCATTTATGGAGTTTGACAGCAAAAGAAGGAAAAGCACATAAGATTTTTAAAATTCTTGTGGTCACTTTTGTGCATTATCCTCTTGTAACATCACTTTCACGTCATTTAAAGATGAGTTTAACTCTATCTAATAAAAGCTTTTTATTGATTCCTGCTTGATTTACAAACCGGGTCATCCTAACCCTCTTTTCATGTCATCCAGCTACAGCTACGAGGACTGCAAGGCCACTGCTGACTGGCTGCTGGCCCAGACAGACATACGACCTGCAGTGGGCATTGTTTGCGGGTCAGGGCTCGGAGGGCTGGCTGACATGTTAAAGGACCCGGTAGCTTTCAACTACAAGGATATCCCCAACTTTCCACAGAGCACTGGTGAGTTTAACTACCAAAAAAAACTTTCAGTTGCTGACTGGTTTTCATTTATTGTTGACATTAAGTCATTGGTTTGTGTTTTTTGCAGTGCACGGACATGCAGGTCGGCTCGTGTTCGGCACCTTAAAGGGGAGGCCGTGTGTTTGCATGCAGGGGCGCTTCCACTTGTACGAGGGTTACCCAGTCCAGAAGGTGAACTGATTACATCAAGGAGCAAATTTCCATAAAAATGCTCTAAATACTGTTCCGCTGCTGAAAGATCCCCCTGCATGGCTAATGGTAATGTGTTTCCAGGTTACGCTGCCCATACGTGTCTTCAAGTTGCTCGGCGTGGAGACGGTGATGCTCACCAACGCAGCCGGAGGTCTCAATCAGGACTTTAAAGTGGGAGACATCATGATCATCAAAGACCACCTCAACATGCCGGGCTTTGCTGGCAACAATCCACTGGCTGGACCCAACGATGAAAGGTGTGTGTGTGTAGTCTGTACATTCAAAGATGGGTTTCCTGCACCAGGTTCATGTTGCAAATAATATTAAATCAGCTGCCACAAAGAGAAAGTGTCACTATGGAAATACCTCTTACTTGTCTTTCTGGAAGAAACCCTGAGCCTCAGGTCTACTCCAGCCTTTGCCCTCATTAAACCTTCCTCCTGTCCCTCGCAGGTTCGGTGTACGTTTCCCCTGCATGTCTGACGCTTACGACAGGGAGCTGCAGCAGCTGGCCATGGACGTGGGACAGGAGCTCGGCTACGGAGACTTCCTGAAGGAGGGTGTGTACTGCGTGCTGGGTGGACCCTCGTTCGAGACCATTGCTGAGTCCCGTATGCTGTTCAAACTGGGCAGATGCAGTTGGTGAGTAAAAAGTGAATATTAGTCACCAACACAAAATAAAAATATGGCTACAGTACACGGCAGCAATGATATATATAAAAATGTACCTGTTAAAAGCTGCATTATGTAACTTTCATGTGAAAATACACCTGATATTTGCCCATATTTACTTCACCCACAAACAGAGATAAATCAAAGCTATAAAACTAAATACAGACTTCTAAACTGAAGGGCAAAGCTGGACTCATTAGCAAGCTTAGCTCTACAGTTGATATAAACATCAGACCTCAGCCGGCGTGACATCATATTTTATGGTTTCTCTACTGAAAATACACATTATTTATTTTTCACATATGTATCTATCCTGGTATCTTTTATCAATTTTAAACGGCCTCTTTTCCTCTCCAGGCATGAGCACAGCCCCCGAGGTGATTGTGGCGCGTCACTGCGGCATGCGTGTCTTCGCCCTCTCGTTGATCACCAACAAGGCGGTGATGGACTACGACAGTGAGGAGAAGGCCAATCACGAGGAGGTCCTTGAGATGGGCAACCGGCGAGCGGAACAGCTGGAGCGCCTGGTTACCACCATGGTGACCAGGATCGAGCACAACAACAACAACTACGCCTAAGAGACGCCAAGGCGCTACCTCAGGAGCACTCTCGCTAGCCTTTAACAATAACTGGAGGAGACTTAAAAGTGGTTATGGTTCACATTTAATGCTATTGTACCGAAGAAAATCACTCTTACTTTATTATTTAGGT
>NW_024043732.1:0-25000 GCF_014851395.1 Micropterus salmoides
GGACCTGGGGATTTTAACATCACATATGCCCTGAAATTTTTTCTGCAAAAACACCTAGATAACAGTCTCCCCACTTAGTTATTATAAATGTCACTGCAAAGTATTCAGTACATAAGGTCATATTTCAGGTAATTTTGAAACTGTTCAGTAGATACAACAGTCCTGTGCTGTTGAAAAGCAAACATTGTGGAGAGGGAATTTTACAAGTGATGGCAAAGGTCTGTTTTTAATCCTTTTTAGTATTGTTTTCTGTATAATTTTGTAAACCTAATGAATAAATGTCCTTTAGATAATAAAATGAAATTAGATTTGTTTTGAGAAGCTTCATTGCAGTTATTCGCTACAACAATGACAACAACAACAAAGGCCTAAAGCACATTCAGAAATACAATTTTAAAAGCCTTTAATCTGGTGTTTTGGCCAATGAACACTGTAAAAGTTTGAAACTGATCAAATTTGGCCTCACCCTTGATCAGTGAAGTGGTTAAGACAAGAAAATTAAATAGTTTTGCAGTCTTGTGGGAAAGCAATAATTGTCCGTGACACTGCAAATAATTAAACAAGAAGGAAACATTGTTCCAGACTGACTGGAGTGCTTCCCTTTCCCCACCCACAGTCAGGAAAAATATTGTGTGCTCACTGGTTTTTTTTGGGGGGGGGGGGGGGGGGGGGCTTTAAACTGTTAGTGGAGGAGATAGAATCAGCTCTCCCACACTACCGCACACTACTATGTGGCCTAGAGTAGGATTAAGAGTTTTTATTTTCCTGCTTTTATGTTTGAAACCACAACATACCTGTTTCTGCACCATGAAGAAATCCTTCTTGTATGTAGTGATGCCTTTGTTGAACTGGCGTCTCTCAGCTGCAGTCCAGCTGTCTGATCCTGAGGAGGTGGGGGGGGAAGGAGGATAGGTAGAAAGAGAGAAAGAGGCATTTAAAGAGATCCAGCATTTTAATGGCCAGTTTAAAAGACTTTACACACTCAACAAGAATCTGCTTCCAGACTATACTCTGAATGTGTGGAGACCCAGACAAGTTCAATCCCACACCCCCACCCTTAAACCCCACACACACAAACACACACTCAAATCACTCGATAAACAATGGCTCTCCTGTCTTCTGCTTGGGATTAACCACATGCTGTAAAGCCCCTCCTTACTCCCCTACTCCCCTTCTTCCCTCATCGCGTTGACCCTGTCAATCCTCCAGTCACCCACTACCCCCTCCGACACAACCCTGACACTCTCACTACTGCAGCTGCCATTGCTGTGAGGAAAGGGCTGTTGGATTGAAAAAAAAGAAGTAGTGGAGGAAAATGCACAAACATACACTTATTCAGAATTCATCTCGGCTGAAATCTGGATTTTCAACTAATTATGAGCATTTGTTTTGAGTGTCTGAATACCAGCTGTGTAGGGTTTATCAGATAAGGCAATAATGGACACCAGACAATTCTTTCAGAATCAATTTAGTCAACTTTCTTAGACAGAACCTTGTTGGTGCAGTAAATCTAGGGCTGCAATTAATGATAATGTTCTTGACTTGCCTTCTATTTTCTCTGTTAATCAATTAACCCAGAAAATATCAGGAAATGATGAAAAATAACTGTTAGGTTTTGACCATTTCCTGAAACCTAAAAGATGTTCAAATAGCTTGTTTTGCTCAGCGGTATAAATCCCCCAAGAAACACCGAATCCTCCCAACTGAGAAGTGGAAACACTTTTTTGATTATCAAAATAGGTGACTTTCTGTTGATCAACGAATCAACCATTTGTTTCAGCCATAAGTAAATAACATCTGTGTATTATAGTAGGTAAAAACAGAGTAAGAGCAGCAAACTCGAAGATTTTTATTTAAATAAATCTCTGTTAAGTCACTATCACAACTACCACAATGTTGAATAAGCCTATGGCCCACTGATGAAAGTATTGCAATATTATATATTTGAATTGGGTGTGGCTAGCAACATACCCAGAAATGTTTTTAAGCTACTGCTAATAGAAATTAAATATCTCCTGCAGCTTCACATTTAAAGCAGTTATCTGGCGAAACACGAGTTGTCTTTATTATGAAGTAATCGCAAGAAATGCAACGTGTCAGTGAGCTTAGCACTGGCTGCTATTGTTCATAAGGAACGGCCATTTTCTGTATTTGCTGACAGTGGATCAGTTTGAAATATTGCAGGGAGTAACGGGCCAGTCAGGAGCAGCCACAGTGGGTTGTTAGACCAAGAGCTGCAGGGGACAGGCTGCACACTTCCAACTTCTCAGCAAGGTAACCAACTCCTTTCACTATGCCCTGTTCATAGACTCGTGCCACGAGCAGCATAAAATCAGATCACGGTTGCTCACAGAATGACGGGAAAAGGCCAATTTTTGTCTTCTTTAGTAAAACAACAATTGTTTTTGTTGCCCCCAGAATTCTGGGTCTTTAGTATTACAACACATTGCAGTGAGTCGATCTCGCAAAATTGAAATCTTAAGGTTTTCCACTTTAAAATCCTATTGAAATACGAACAAATGCTAGATACAAATACATTTCTGTATGACTTACCAGAGTAGTGGTAGTTCGCCAGATGATGAGACTTTGGGAAAATTGGATTCCTCAGCATTAGGAGGGACAGAGCAGCCTGAGAAACAAACATTGTAACACTGTAAGTGACAAACATGGCAAAATTAGCTGCACAGATTTCTTATTCTTTATACAGAGTCAGCTTTCTTGGCAGAAGAAAGAAATCACTCCATTAGGTACTCCATTTGTGCTATATAAACCCTGTAAACACACAGAGACAAACAACGCTGCTTACAGGTATCCAGGCAGAGAGATAACCATCGTTTTTTCCTGCATGTATCAGGTACCAGCGTACATTATATCATGATTATACTCTCTCTGCCATTGTCAAAATAAGAATAAACTTTGTGCACTTTGAGGAAAAAACATCAGACTTGTGCATGAATGTTGAAGGACGGCAGTTTGAGCCGGACTGCTGCTGCAAAGAGTGGGCGCTTTGACACCCCCCAACCCATCCCTCCGCCCTCCTCGTAGTTTCCTTGACAACGTTAAACCAGTGCTGGGGCCTGAAAGCTCCACCAGTACTACCACAAGGCAATGACTCTGCATCAGTCTGCCAGATAACTCCTTCTTTAACATCTTCAATAATGGAGGTAGTGATTAAGGATAGCTGTTTAAGTCTCTGAACACTGGTGTCTACAAAACCGTTTGACGGGAACGAAGCAGAGGAGAAAAATGCAAAATAAAGGCATAAAGGCCACTGTTGGCCCGAGGGCTTATTTATTTTGAGGGACATAAGGCCTAACTGAGGGGGACCTTCCCTCTGCTCCTTTCTGTTTAATTCTCTTAAATACTAGTAATGATCGTAAATGACCGTATCCTCTACAGTTGGTATTTCAAGGGGGGGTGATGTGACAAGGAAAGAGCCACTTTAGATGCCGCCTCATAACGTTCAGCAGTAACCGTTGTTTGGCCTCATTACCGCACCCAGCACGGAGCACGCTGCTCCTTTTTTTGATAAAATTTTAATCAGTGGTATGACAGATTTATTATGCCACGGTATGTTTTATTTGAACGTGGCAAAGTGCTTTAAAATAGCAATTTTAGGTAGTGGTCAAGGATGAGCTCTAGCTGTGCTCGATGAGTTTACATCCTTGGATATCTGCACTGCAAGCTGAACTAGCCCCGATGATAAGCTCTCATGTAATTAGTGGTCCAACAGTGATGCAGTAGGTGTGAGACAGGATGTATCATTGCTGCAGGATAGTATGGAGCGTCCATCTGACTAGTCAGATTTCTCTGAGACACTTGCAAGCTCCTAAACGCTGACTTTTTACTGAACTTCCTTGGGCATATTTATGCCCTTTGAGGTTTTGTCTGGTTGTTCAAGTTGCTACAAGGAGATATGTGTAAACCTGACCATGTATATGAAAACCAAATATAATTACAACATGCATTCTGTATAAATATTTTTCCTCCATAATACTGAGTGAAGCCCTGACCTTTTGCTTTCTGTATTTGCAATGATCTCAGGACAAAACAAGATCAAACTTGGCTGCAACACATAAATAAAACAGAAATTTTAAATCAATTAAGCTGCTGTTTAATTTTCCATCAAATCGACATGTTGTTTCAGCCCTATAGTTAACCCTATGAATCACACCTCTCTGATAGCATGTGTAGCTCTTCTGCTCTTCACAGTGGCATCACTCAAACCCTGGCTAAAAAACCAAACGGTTTTACTATCTCTGTCATCTCAGGCCACCACAGAGTTTCAGTGCATAGAATACTGAAAGTCTACAGATCAGTCACTTCCTTTCAATAATCACTGAATGCCTTCATCTGAGCTCTCAATCACTACATTTACATGCACAAAAGAAACCAGGTTAGTGGAAGATATCAGGTTAACACAGGAAATGGAGAACGCATATATGTGCACTGCAACAAACCTGATTACTGCATTAACATGCAGCTGGTCAGTAATCACATTTTTACTCTCCTACCTGCAATGTGTTTTGAACTAAACCTGGCATATTTTCAGTGTATTAGTGAGATATCAAGCTACATTGTGACATGCGTTTGTCCTGGTTGGACTTTGGATTTAATTATTTTGGATACAAAGACGCACCATTTTGAATAATGGTGTTTTCTTAATCCCACCTCACTACTGACACAACACCACTATCCAAAGTCTTTGTCATGCATTTGCACTTATATAAAAACTGTTAGAACAAGTTTAAGGGTTGATAAGACCTATAAATTACGTTTCACAAGAAATGCATTTTTTATTACCCCAATAAAGAAAAACGGGCTTTTGGTTTATATCACAATTAGTACAAAAGCCCATACTACTACTACTACTAAATAATTTAACCCAGTTACTTAACTTCATATAAACAATCTGATTAATTGCTGTAATCTGCTTCTGTGCAGCATCAAAGACTAGTCATAAATTCTATTAATGCTACCATGGAAATAATTCATATAATTATGTGTGGCCTGTGCATAAAGCTTTACATTTTCTTTCACTCACAGGAATGCTAATGCTTTTAAAGGAATAATAAATTATTCAATTTCAAAATGATTTACAACTTAAACCCACTACTGCAAAAAAATACCATGATCCATTTTTGTTTGTTCAATTATTAAAAAAAAAAAAAAAGATGGCCTCAAATTTTAAAGAGGTGGTATTGTGCTCATTTTCAGGTTCAAAAGCCTATTTAGAGGTTGTACCAGAACAGGTTTACATGGTTTAATTTTCAAAAACCACCATATTTATATATATATTTTTTCTCTTTCTCATACTGCACATTGCTGCAGCTCCTCTGTTCACCCTGTGTTGAAGGCTTCGTTTTAGCTATGGAGTGATACATCTTGTCTCTATATGATCTTTATTGGGAGTTGCACATGCACAGTTCCTAGTTAAGGACTACTAGCCAATCAGAAGCAGAGAAAGGCGGGTCAGCGAAAAGACGTAAACAGCTTTGATTCAGCTGTAGGCTACATGTTGCCGACCAGCTTGGCAATATGGACTAGAGCAAGAGTTTCAGAGTGGTGATTTATTAATCTGTAACAAAAGTATCTTTCATCCATAAAGTTATAACTGAGCTCTGTCTCTACATCACAGTAACAACTTCATGTCCACTGACTGCTTGAAGGGTAGCTAGTGTTTGGAAGGGAGAGGAGAGGTGTGCTGCAGCTCACTGTTTTTCCACCGGCGTTGTGAGGGCGTGTCGGACTAATCGCTCAGCGAGCATGACGACACGTATTTTCATTGTGACATCACAAGAAAGGGAAGTAAAGGCTGGACTACAAACAAGCTGTTTTCAGGCAGTTCAGAGCAGTGTTTTCTGTGGGAGATGGAAACTCCCTTTGGGGTGGACTTTGGGCTTTTTCACTTTGCAAACCAACAAAAAAAAAAAATATATATATATAGAGTCTAAAATATATATTACTCAATAAAGGAGAGGGAAAAATCCAAAAACCATAATACCACCTGTTTAATATGAATACAGGTTTTGCACTTTCTATGTGTCAAGGCAATCTTTAAGGGAAGAGAACCTGACTCGAGTCCACACAGTGCACAACTCAGCTCATCTTTCTATTAAAGTGTGGAAATCTCTGCCTTGTCAGTCAATGTGGATTGTTCTGTTGTGCTCACCATTATGTCCCCTTTGCACTCATACAGACAATGGTGGGCTAACTCCTGGTTTGTGCCTCCTCCACAGAAAACACTGGAGCAGGCCAGGTGCATGAGGTCTTCCACTGAAACAAAGAGTGTGACTGTGAGCAGCAGAGAAAAAAACTATTCTTTTTTAATTGTTATTTTGCATACACTGGTGACAATATTTTCTTAAGCTTGTAAGAATGAACGTCAAAAACCTGTAATTAGAGGATAATTTTTTAAAAACATTTAACAGGATCATGTGCATAGTTTTATTATGTTGTTTATTTTTAATTATGCAGGATCAGCAGCCAAAACAAACAGTCTATATTGCGTCATATACAGTGGTATCTGGAAAGTTAAAACTGCTGACTGAATCTTCTCACTGAAAATGCAAGTACCTAAATGTAATATAGGCGAAATTAAGAAATAATTTGCTGCTTGAGACATCCTAAATTGCAAAAGCTTCATGGTGAATTATTGAACACACTCTATTCAAAGTGGAAATAACAGAAAGTTACTTCTGTATTTCAGAAACAAGGACATAACAGAGTGACAGGGTAATGACAGACTTCCGCCTGAAGTTTTAAGAAAAAAGAAGGTAGAGCGGGTTGCCCATTTATCGGAAGGTCGGCGGTTCCATACCCGGCTCCTCCAGCTACATGTCGAAGTGTCCTTGGGCAAGATACTGAACCCCGAATTGCCCCTGGTGGCTGTTCCACCAGTATGAATGTGTATGAATGTTAGTTTCTGTTTGAGCACTTAGGCTCAGTGTATGAATGAATGTGATGTAGTGTGAAAGGTGCTATACAAATACGGAGCATTTATATATGAAAACATCATTCAAAAATGAAGCTTAAGAGTAAATAATTGGAATCTACTTGTTCACCACCTCCTATGAAAGTCAACAAATCCTGCTCTTACAATCAGTCTGCCAGTATTTATGCTTTCAGTTTCAGGTGATGTAAAATATGAAATACTGTATTTGGTACTTTTCTTACCTTTCTCCTGAAAGTCAGGTTTTTCCTCCAGTTCACCAAGTGGAGCCCAGACCATCTCCGCTCGATGATGATCGAGCTCCACAGCTGACCGCTGCCTCAGCTCTGGCACCTCCGCCTGGTACCGTGACCCAATGTTTATCCGTCTGGGAACAGGACAGCCGTGTGAGTGACAAACGTTTTGAATTTGATCTATTCAAAATTCATCAACAGCCTTTGCTGTCAAGTGGTATCTATTTACTCTTAAATATTTCAGTCAAGGCATAGTGTATCAATATCAGATATCTTAAGAGTAAAGCTCTTGTTTTATCTCTGAGATCATATTTTGATTTCTTGGCTTTTCTTTTGGCCATGATCTATAAATAGTCACAGGAAGATTGTTGAGGCACTCAGGCTGAGAGCGCCGCAGTCCTTGCACTGTTTTGAATTCAAGCTTGTTACACAGCTCTCTTGTGCTTTCAGCATAATGAATAAAATGCAAATTCCTTTCAAAAATTTGTATGTTAAAACAGAGTGCACTTCGTAAAATCACTGAACCGAAAGTAAATGGATCCTCATTCTGCTGTGGGACAAAGGTCATGTTCAAGTAGGAATAAAGGCTCATAATCCAACAAATGCATTCATCTATGTAGTCTGACATGTCAACTGAGACCAGATACCTCAGTGCTATAGTTGTATATTGTGCTGTGGTACATTCACAGACAATCCTGTTGAAGCATGCACTCTCCCTCCCCTGCCTTTCCAGTGGGCCTGCAGTATTTCCAGCTGAGTGTGTGTGTGTATTCTGGCAGCCTCCCCCTGGGAAGGTGGGCTGCTGAAAGTTCAACTGTGATGGCTCTGGTTTGTTTGGGAGTACACCAAGCTCAAATCTCATGATTAATGGGAAATGTCACTGACTTGTCCCTGACTGCTGAACAGCTTGCACAATGCACCCCTATAAACTGCAACTCACTGTTGGTGCAACTACATAAAACAATCCTAGACTAATAGTTTAAGGGTTAAACTTAAGTCTTGTGTCCTTACAGGTTCCCTTTCTCTGTTGCTCTAATTTTCTTAAACATCCAAGCTATCAATTGCTGTGTTTACGTTTATGGAGTAACATGGCTGTTGGCCATATTCTGCTGAAGGTCTTATTTGGTTCAGGTTGTTAACGTGCACTGTTGACATACTGTTTACCTAAGAAGAAGTTAAAAGTATTTTATTATCGCATACAAATACATGTAGTGAAGTTCCTTCTCTGCATTTAACCCATCCCTCAGCTGTACAGTGGGCAGCCACTGTGCAGTGCCCAGGGACCAACTCTAGGTCAATGCCAATGGCACTGGTCAATGTCACTGACTGGAGAACCCTAACATGTTTATGGAAGTTATAATAAAATTATGTCATGAAATCAAACCCCATTTTTAGTCAGTATATTTCCGCAATAGCCATTCTTCGTGTTTACATTCAGTAATTATCTCTCTGTATAGTACTTTTTATTGTTAGCGGTGGAGTTCGCCATTCCTGCGCTGGATTCAGATTGCCTCCCTAACTAAGTATGTTGGATTGACAGGAGACAATGCAGCATATAATCCAGCGTAATTTTATCTCATTGATATAAGCCTCACTGCTTACTGTTTTTACACAGAGCTGAATTACCTTACTGTTAATGCAAATGGAACATCCTACTGCTGCTGCCACATTTAAAGTATTCAACTTGTGAAACACAGGCTTTTATTGTGATGGCGCCACAGGAAAATGCTATATATCTGTCACCAAGGTTAGCAGTAACCACAACTGGTTATCAAACATTAGCATCAGGTTTCAGGTTGCAGTTTTTTTATTGACTGACTTCTTTACTAACACAATGTGATGTCTGCTTGTTTGCACCTGTTGCTCTTCTGTATTTCTGACAGAAGTAGATGCTCAACGAGTGTTTGCTGTAGTATTAACTGCAGTTGCTGTTACCACGGTAACCATGGGTGCCCCCCCACAAAATCAACCCAGACCGAAATCTTAAGGATTACAACATTAATATCAACAAAAGCCACAAACGCTATATTGTTAAACTCCAATTATCTGCCCATTCTAAACAATTTCCAGCCATGTTATGTTACACTTGCATATCACACTGAAGGTTACTTGAATAACCTAAACTACATTCTCTGTGCATGTACGTTAAAGAACACAGGCTTCTGATGTCCTTACTGCTGTTAGTTTCAGTTAAAATGGAGTTGTTATGACGTGATGCTCTTTTATTGAGAGATACATTAGACTGCATAGTTAGATCAGAAGGCAAATGCTGGAACGTATGCTAGCAGTGGATGACAGGGCAGAAGATTCCAGTGGTAACAGTGGCGGAGAGGATGTGCCGCTTTAAAAAAAGATGGGTTTAGAATTTCAAGAAGTCTGTGTTCCCTTTCAAGACATTTCATGATTCAGGCCAGTGCTATGGCCTTAATAATTCGTTACAGAACTACCAACTCCAGCTATGATAATTCACGCTGAGTTCCCAAAATCCTTTCTTTGAAATTGACCCACAAACCCCAACCTGCCCTTTCCACAATGAAAGAAGATGTTTTGGAGGCGATGTACAGGAGGGGGAAATACTCACGGCTCTATGCTGACAGGAGTGGCCTCGCTCATAGCAGACAGAACTGGTGGTGTGATGTCGCAGCTGTCTAAAGGAGAGCAGCAAATCAAAATCCACTCAGTGATACTATCAAAAAGGTTTCTGTCGTGATCACAAGAGTTGTATCTAGATTCACTTAAACTTGTTAAAAACAAGAACAGAGGGCCATTCAGGCAGGCTTACTTCTAACATTCATTAGGTATGAATCATAGGATAAATAAAGTCTGATAATAGATTATAAGCCAGATGCTTATCACAAATGCCCAGAGCTTCCTGTTCCTACAGTTTAGATGTGCTCTGGATAAATCAGGGGAGTCTTATCTTTCTGAAATGTTCTTATCTTTTTTATTACTTACTGGAGCGCAACAGGCTGCGTGTTGCCGACTTGGGTGTTGCGGGAGGTGGCAGACCCTGGGTGTTAGCTGCAGCAGAGGAAAGGAAAGTGGAGAAGTAGAGGCCAGAGCCTTCGCGAACAGGGCTGAGGATTGGCGGAGGTGTGTAGGGAGGCATCGTGAGGGGGTTGTCAGCGAGGCGAACGGGGGAACGTAGGTGGCTCTGGTAGGGCGTGATGCTGGAGTAGACAGGAGGGGCGATGAATAAACCAGGTTTAGGGGGTGGGATGAAAAGAGGCTCGGGCCGGGGACGCCGTTTGGACTTTTTATTGTCATCGTCTTTTTCTCCTTCAGTACCTCCATTCTGGTGAGGGAGAAAACATTTTAAGAGGTAGATTTATCAGAGGAGTCTGTGTTAAATTAGTCTAGTGTGTTAAATTTGAACATAACATACACTCAACAACAGTTTTTTTGTGTGTATTTATACAGAGAAAGAACAAGGCATCCCATAACTGTATGGTACATAATGTACAGTGTGGCAGAGCTAAACCCTAAAGATAATCTGCTTGATCTGGGACAGGACAACCAGTTTACCAATTCCCCTCATATGTAACAGGGAAAGGAAGCAAAGTGTGGATGACTGAAATGGGGGCAGGGGAGACATGGAGCATGGTGGGGGGAAGGGAGTGTGTTTTAACAGGGCGATATGGCACAAATGCAAGGATTTAATAGCTGGTGTTTAACTGAAAACAGACCGATGATAACAGTGGAACACCACCCGACTACCTCCCTATTCTCTGTAAAATTAATTCTGACAGTTGAACAAATAATGTATGTTTAAGTATAAAAATAAAAAATGGCATTAAACCAAGTGCAAAAAAAAATACACAAAGCAGCAAGGAATGAATATGTACCCACCTGCTCTGAGCTCTCCGACAAGGAGTTCCTGAGTGAGCGTCTCCTGGTGACGATGACAGAGGGCTTGTGGTCGGCGTGGCAAAGGTCCTGGGGGTTCGAAGGCCTGGAGGGCCAGTTGGAGGCCAGGGCTCCTTCATCTCTGTCAGGAGAGGAAGCTTCCTGCCTTCGCACTGGAACAGAGACAGGGATGACAAGTGGAAGGAGGCTGTCGTCTCGATGCCGCTTGGTGTTCATTCCCTCCGAGTCAGTTGGACTCCACGGCCTGTGGGGCTCCTAATAAAGACAGTTGATTGAGGTATTACAATGCTACTTATAAACTGATTTCTCCTTATTACAAGACATCAAGAGCATACCCAAACACATTGCTTGCACAGTGCAAAATTGTAGACAGTAAACTAGAGCTGTGTATCGGCAGCAAATTTGATCGAGTCATGATTAAGTCTATTTTTAAGCAAAAAAATATTCGCTGTTTTCTATGATTGAAAACGGGATACCTAAACAAGCTATGCGAATGTTAACTTAGCCTTAAGGAAATCATAATAGGCCAAACGATTCATCCAGAAAATAATAGTCTGAATGATCAATAATACAAAATAATGGTTAGTTGCAGCCCTATCCAAAACATCGACATTACATGCTTTACACGCCTCAAGGATGTAATGTCGATGTTTTAACTCCTCAAACTGGGCTACAATTAGTTAGAAGACTGTTTTGAAGCAAAAATCAAAGACAACTTTGTCCTGTTGTTGCTTGCTAAAGAGGCCCCTGTTGCAACATGTGAAATTGAAGTAGTAAAATCAACTTGCTTAGCTGATACAGTGCACTACGCAATCACCCCTACACCCCCAACAACTTCAGTAACTGTAGCTTAGCTGTGCAGCTTTCCACACGATAGCACAACTAAAATTGACATGGGTGGCTGTTAATTCAACTGGGCAAATTGTCAAATTGACACAAAAACCAAATTCAATAAAAAGAGAAAATACTGCCAATACTCAGATGGAGTGTTCACAGATAAGTCGATGTAGCATTAAACAAGCCTGAGGTGTATTCCTAAGTGACAGAATCCCAACACAATCAAGGAACTGCTGTGAAAAATAAGCATTAAACCCCCCCCCCAAAAAAATCCAGAGGATAGAATGTAAAATCTGACCCTGTCTCAGATATTTCAGTGAAAGCATTTTGTCCATGTGCACCTTGATACAGTACTGTTAGGTGCAGCACTTAAGTGACAGACCTTACATACACGTCAAAACGAACTGTCCCCAAAAGCATTCTTCACATTTTTTTTCCTTTTAGAAACCATAATGAATGTGGGCCTGTGTGCTTTAGAGCAACGATCGACTCTGGAGAAACTTCAAAGCCATCTAAAACACCACATCACAGGCCAGTTGAAGACAGATGCATTCTGTCACTGCACGCTGCATCTTCATGAGCAGAGAGGCATGCAGCAGTGTGGCTACGCAGGATCCGTGCTCATTATTGCTGGTGGAAAACTCCAGCCCCTACACCAGAGCGGTGGAGAGATATATTCTGCTGAGCACTGCAGGCAGGGCAACTCTGCACCTCTCCCTGTATCGGTGGAGAGGGGGAGGGCAGGCGAGGCCAGGCTGGAGTTTCTCTCCTTTGATGGGATTGGGGGGGAGGTGTGCAGGCATGTAACCAAAAACACTGTATGATAAGCTACCCGTGAGGCGAATCCAGGGCACAGTCATGCTGAACTACAGACATACTGGCTCAGTGCTGTTTGGCAACAGAACTTGTTGCACAACCAAGACATTCAGCACATAAACAGAGATAGACAAGTGTATGACTTCACATGTTACAGTCAGGGTAATTTTCCAGGTTTGTTCACCGACATCTGAGAGCTGCAAAGTCATATATGAAGCCGTTTCTGATACTGTATTTACCTTGTTATAATTTTCACATAGCAAAGTCTTGTTTTAGCTGAGCAGCTCAGTTCTGTGCTGTATACTTTGCTGGGCGTCAATTACATTCAGCATCACTTCCAGCAACACGTTAATCACAAACAAGACAAGTTTTGGCACAGTTTTCCTGGCAGTTGCTTTAGGCCGTTTGTTCCAGTTCCCGCTCTTGTTCGGGGAGCTAAATTCCCACTGCAATTAAACCCTGGGATAACGCTAGAAAAATAGATTTTTTGCTTTCGCCGAAATATTCACAATTAAAGCTTCCAGTGACAAATTCAGATATACATTGCAATGCAATCATCAGGATTCAGAACATCCAGTCCCCTTCTGTTAAAGCTTATTTCTGCGGTTCTTTTGCTTGAGGGGAAACAGCTGAGAAACAGATGAGTGAGCAAAAGGACATGGAAAACAGAAAGACCAGAAAGGGAAAGGCATGGGAGTGAAAAAATTCAAAAGAAACCAAGAAAGAAGAATGGTCGAAACAATTTGACAATGTCAAAATTTAAACTGAGCACTTACCTTTACAACATGTGATGGTAGAGACTCCATTTCCGAGGCCTTCTGAGCAAGGGTCTCCAAGTTGACCTCCTGGGACACCCTGCGTTTCCGGCGCGTGCTCTGGATGACGCCAGTCGGCGCTGCCTGGATTTCACGAGCCCCGTTCTGGGAGCCCTGTGGTCCCGGAGCAGCCTGATCTGAAGCGACGGAGAGAAAAGGGTTGTCGGACGGCGCACCGCCTTCCTTGGAGAGTCGTCGTGATCTGCGAAGCTGCGTTTGGGAGTGGAGTTGTGTCTGGGTATGGGACTGGGACAGGGGCTCAGACTGGAGAGGGGGCTGCAGTGGCTCTGAAGGCTGCTGGGGTTCTGGGGTGATGTCCTGGATAATTGGTTCCTGGATCTTTGGGGGAGCTGTAGCAGAGGACTCCTGGGAGTGTACCACCACAGGCTGTGGATGTGGATGAGGGTGTGCATTTTGTGCAGCGGGGTAATAGTCAAGCACATGAGGGTTTTGTTGTTGCAACTGCTGATGTTGCATTTGCTGCTGAATTTGGAGCTGCTGCTGCTGCTGCTGCAGCTTTTGTTGCTGCTGCTCATGCTGTATTTGTTGCTGCTGCTGTAGCTGTACATGTTGATGCTGAATGATTTGTTGTTGCTGCATTTGTTGATGGTGCTGCTGCTGAATTTGCTGCTGGAGTATATGTTGCTGTTGCTGACGTTGTATTGTGTACTGTTGTGGGGGTTTTGGGGCTTGAGTTGAGTACATAGGTGGGTTCGGTAGGGTTGTCCTGTTGCCTTGAAAGGTTTGGTAGTAGGCTGGCAGGTGCTGCTTGGGCTGACCAAAGGCCAGCTGGAAGGGCTGCAAGACTGAGCTTCCTCCTGGGAGTGATGTGCTGTGCTGCTGGGTGTTCAGCGCCCCGGGTTTTAGGGTCTCCTGAAAGGCCTGTGACGGCTGCTGCTGCTCCCAATCCATTCCCCGAGCATGAACTGCATCCCTGTATGCTTCAACTGCAGAGTTAGGCCCTAGAGGCTGCTTGTCTGCAGCTCTGTTAGGGGGTTGTTGATGTGGCTGCAAGCCAGAAGTCTCATGAATCGACTTCACAAATGCATTCTGGGTCCTTGAGTCTGTTACGTTAACTCCTCCAATGTAATTAATGTTTTGTCCCCAGTTCGTCATGGTATTCCAGGAGGCAGCTCTCTGCTGCTGGGACAGAGATGGCTGCTGCTGACTGGGCTCCTGGTGGGCCCACTTCATAGGCACAGTCTGCTGATAATGACCCCTGCTCTGGTCACCCTTGTCTGGGCTGAAGATGACAGAGTTGAGATACATGTGAGTGCCCTGTGGATTGGAGGTCACAGTACTTGCAGCCTCACTCTGGCCGGGATCTGTGGCAGTGCCGCCTGGGACATAGTAGGACCCCTCAGGGTGCTGAGGAGTCTCCTTCATTGCTACGCCTTGTTCGCTGAAAAATGTGATGCGTTTGCCTGTTCTTTTGGTGCTGGGTTTCTGTTGAGCTGGTACACTCATGACGGGCATGAATAAGCCGAGCCAGGAGAATATTTTCAACGAAACCAGCTATTAATGCACCACTGGGTTCCACTTGAATATAGCAAAATTAAAGGGTACCTGCAGAATTAAAGGGTACCTGCAGTAAAATTAAGCTGTAAAACTACATAGACATCAATGTGCGCAGTAGCAAGATAATCTTCTCTTCTCTGAAGTTCTTTGTGACCAACTTAGAGGTCGCCGGCCTGGGGTGAGCAGATCTGAAGAAGTCTTTGTTTTTCTCATTCATGGGAACACCCTGTATAGATAAAATGAGAGAGGGGTCAAGCATTGAGCAATCAGACTAAGGGGGTCCAAACGGGGGGGGGGGGGGGGGGGGTCTCATTATTATCCCACCTTAGCCATGTAAAAGCATGCCGTTTGCTTTTTCAACAATAGATCGGATGATGGAATGGGGAGAGGAGGGGTAGGTCTAAACTGTGTCATTATTCGCTAAGCTCACGTGACAAAGGGATAAGGTTCTGCATGCAAACACGTATACCTGACCTGCATATACTACTGGAACTTCAGCTGTTAAGAGATAGCTAAATCAATAGCTCCAGGAAATGTCATTAAAGAATATTACTGCACCAGAGGACATGAAGGCAATTAAAAAAAAAAAAAAAAAGATCACTACTGAAAAAAAAAAGACCACAGCTCACTTACAACTTCCAACACAAAGCCCTCATGGCTCGACTGACCCGCAACACAAAGTAAGCTTGCCTTCCTGCCAAACTACCAGAAGAGAGAGCATGCTGAACGTGACAGAAAGATACCACTCTATTTTTTTACTGTGCAACTCGTCAGAAGCAAACAAAAAAGGGAACCCATGCCCTTTGAACCATGGCTGCAGACTCAAAAAAGGAAGGACAACTGAAAGTGAGCAGGAATGAGTCATGATGACACCACGTACGCGAGGGAAAAGAGAGCAGGGAAAAAGTCAAAATGGCCTTGCAGGGCTTTGATAGCTTGTAGGGGATCCTGATAATTGCCATGGAAACCTGTGATGATTATCAAAAGTATTATCTCACAGCAAGGTTTGGGAGCAGATTTTGACACAATGCAGTTTGCCAAATTACAAGATGCAAGCAGATCCCGAATGTTTCTGTTACAATTTCAATCTTTGCTCTATCTGTATAAAAATAAACTTGTCACTTTTGTGCCGCAGTCACAAATCTAAAGACTTTTTATTGCTGCAAGGATCACCATTATCAAAGCGCTTGCCTGCTGCAGGACTCACATTACAAAACAACAATTTGTCAGGCTGATTACATAAATTAATACCAGAATTTCTACAACATGGACTTGGCAAAGGCCATCTTTCATAGGAAGTGACTTGCAATCATCACCCTTTACTCTGGTGGCCTAGTAAAACACAAGCTTCTATTTTAAGACTGGCTGCAGCTGTTCAGATCTTGCACTGGCTCAGGGGCACCACTGACTGGGGAAGCTGAATGACCACGCAGTGTGGCCTAACAAACAGCAGTGTGTGCACCAGCAAGGCCATGTGATGGTGCACATGCCTATAGCCATGTTGTCGAATCCTATGAAACATCGTCTTTGAATAGGTGCACGTAAATAAATCAGAATGACCTGCTTTGGAGCAGAAATATAGCCGTTGATAACTGAGCGACCACGCTGTGAGAGCAGTCGCTGTGCATTAAACAAACACGCCTGCTGAGGTGAGGGATCATCGTGACGCATCACAAGTGCAACCTTACACAAGCCTGTAAACAAAGTAGCACGTTAAATTGGCTTAATATAAATGTCAAGCACCATTAGCCGCCCTAATCCATCGCTGTTTCCTAATTTAAATCAGTCAGTGTGGCACGGATCGCGCACCAGCGGGCACGCGAGGCCTGCAGCGTGCAAGAGACGAAAAATAAAGACTACATATGAAGTAAAACATGCCACTTCCACCACAGGACTCTACCTCTTCTAGCCCCCCCTGCCGTCCCTCCACATCACTTTCTGTTGCCAGCCAGCTCAGCGTTATTTACGAGAAACGCTTTGTTGCAGGAAACGGATTATCCACTTCACTAATGCCATGTCCCGTTGCAACAAACCGAGGCAACAATGCAGCCCGTATGAACAAAGTGTGGTGGCACAGCTAATAAACCAATCACCACGGATCAATTCAACTTGTCAGGGAGCTTAATACGTCACATGCATCTCTCTTAGTGCAGTCAATCCGCTTTGATTGAGACATGAGACAAAAAAAAAACCTACAGACGAGCGATCGAATTATAGCAGTGAGCGCCAAGCTCGTCTCGGCGAGGTAAACAAAACTTTGTCAGCAAGCTGCGGCCACAACAACATGCACTGTCGGCAACAACAACAACAACGCCACAGTCACCGAGGCTCGAGCCCTTGTCTGTCCCGATACTCACTGTTTGTCATGAAAGCTGCTACCAGCGGCAGCTGAGCCCGCAGGGTCGCACACTCGCAGCTCTGCGCGGCCAGTAGGCCCGCACAACACAGACCCGCGATGATGACTGCATACATCCCCGAGGTTGACTCATTCTATGCTGCTGACCTCACTCCTCGCTGGTACTTTTTTCCTCCCCTCTCACCAACACCAACCCCTCCGCTATGAAGTCAAGAGGAAAATAGGGTCGACGTCGCTGCGTAATCAGAATCCTTCCCGGTAAGGACACGCAGCGCTAATCTGCAGAAACGCGAGCGCAATGCCGCCGCAGTCTGTTGCACATTATTGCACTAGGATTGCACACAAAAAAACTCACACTGCCAATGCGGCGGCCTTTTGCCGTACATCCGAGTCTCTTCGCCTCTCTGCTTGTCTTGTGACCCCCTCCTCCTTCTCCTCCCCAATCCACCAGCTCGCTGGCCACACCCACTTCCATGCCCATAAAAGGCCTTCCTCCGGCGCACAAGGCGCTGTAATTTACGAAGCAAGATCCCTCTCAGCCCATGCGGGAAATTCCAACACACATGGGAGGACCGCGGGGATGAAGGGGAAGGGCGCACCCGGCTGCCCTCCCGTTTTACGTTCACTTTTCTTTTTAAGTCCCACACTTCGTGTTTTTGTTTATTTTTATTGACGAAGATCTAATTAAAATGCCCATGACACAGCAAGCAGTGTCTTGGCTGTAGAAAGGTCCCAGAGAGTGTGGGAAAATATAAAACATGCATTTTTGTTTATATGAGGCATATTCTCATTATGAAGTCAGCTTTTCCAAATAATAGTAGAAAAGTCAAAAGCATTGAAATGCAGCTACATATCCATTACACATTAACAGATCCTGAATTGACGTAAACTGCTTACTTTTAGTCTTACCAGCAGCCAAAATTCACACAAGTATTCACCTTATATTGAGACAGAGAAACACAGAAAAGGAAGATATTGTGTTTGCAAGGAGGGAGCCAGTTTTATATTGTTACTTAGCACAAAGAATAAAGCGAGGCTGCAACAAACAATTACTTTTATTATCGATTTATCTGCTGATTATTTTCTTGACATATCATTTGGTCTGTGGAATGTCGAACTGTTTTTTCCAGAGCTCACAGTGGCATCTTTAAATGTCAGTATTCTTAAATTTCAAAAGATATTCAACTTAAAATGATAGAATACAGAGATAAGCAGCAAATCCTCACATTAAATAGGAGAATGTCTGGCTTCTGTGCTTTAAAATTCAGGATATTGTTAAATAACAAGGAGAAAGACATAACATCTCACTTATAATAGTCACAAATAGTATTACGGCGTCCAAATTGGCATGTTTCAAAACATATATTTTGACATCTCAAGGCAGGAAAAGCACAGCTGTAGTTAATAATATTAATTATATCTGTATTTCATTCAGGTGCCAGAGCAGTCATTAATGTACTTTTCATGCTATGTCAAGTTAAAGCAGTCTGCCATGAAAATGCCTCCTTCAAGATAAAAAGAATAGTTTAGCTAGACTTTGCTGTGAGCTGCCATTGAAGACAGCAATGTGTTATACTATTAAAATCTAATAAAAGTATTGTCTGTATACACTTCTGCCTGTGTTTATGAGTTTCAGGATGAAATGAAACCTAGCGAGTCCTAAACCATGCCCAAATGTTGCAAGGCGATCTGTGGCCAACTCAGTGATGTAATGTCAAACAAATAAAGCGATAGCTTAGATAAAAGGTGACCCTGAAGCAAACACATAAAAGCAGTCTTGAATGAATTTGCAGATTAATTCATTATTAATAATTTATTGTAAAGCTGAAACAATTAGTCAATTTATGGATTAATAGAAACTTAAGTGGCAGCTACTGTACATGTCACAAGAGTGCATTCTACAAAAGGTAAAGCACAGGTGTAAACAATAGAAATTAATGATGGCTGAATTGCATTTAGCTGTTGTGCATGCTGGCTCACTGTCAAGTCTTACTGGCACACTTGAATAGAACCGAGCCATCGTTACTGTTACTAGTGACACTTGCTTTTCCCACTATGACAAGTCGAAATGTGAAAAAAGGGGCTGTTATAATGGGAGGTCAAACTGTCTGCCTGCTAGTAAATGATGTTGGATATGATCAGGCATGTGCTGGCCAGAATCTGCAGGGCTGTAGTCTCTCTGCCAGTCTCTCTCTCTGCTCTCTGGGCCTTAAAATAATGCGCAAAGCCTGAAAACATTCACAGATGCAGTTGACAAGAAGTCTAATCAGACTGACATGACGTGTTGTGCTTATTTGTGTTAACCTTTTCTCAATGTTTTTTTTTTTCCAAGCTGATACCAGTAGTGCTGAAATGAGTAGACTGATTAAATTAGAAGTCAGCTTTCAAGCAAATATGGCAAATTATTTAGCAGCTCCAAATAAAGACATGTTACATTCCTCTGTTTTATTTCATTATAAAGTGAATATCTTTGGTTTTTTGGACTGTTGATAAGACAAAACAATCCATTTGAGGAAAACTGTGATAGGCACTTTTCCTTTTATTCTTACATTTTCTTAATCAAGAAACTGTCAGATTAAGGGATGAATGAAAAGAATACAGTTGCAGAACAAGGAGCCAATATCCTGTATTTTCCCATCCCTCCTTTTTAAATGCATTTTTACAAAATCAAGGGCAAAAATGGTGAAGCTATTTCAGATATGATGCAATTTTGAAGTATTAAAATGTTACTATTGACTAGCAGTGAAATAATACTTGACCAATCCTGATTCTGTTATTTAGGGCTGGGATTGTCAAACTCAGCATATCACTGTATACTCTGCTGACCATGCTGATACCACAGTAAGAGGAAGACCAGGCATTAATACAAACATGTGCAAGCTACAGGTGACACACTTTCTTTAAACGGTACACTGGGTGTCTTTCCTCTGGGATTTTGACATTTCGTTTGTGTGTGCCGGGGTGGGGGTGGAGGCTAGCTACGTTCATAACCGCTCCTTACTGCTAACTTTAGCTGTCTAGAAACAACACATTAATGTGGTTAATAACAGCGTACTAAACCATCAATTGCCACGTAAATAAAACGCCTAGCACCATATGGCATGCATAAGCGAATATCCTTACAGTAACTTACTTACATTAAACTCTGTCCCTCCATGGCACATGAGTCATCATTTCCCCGTTTTGATGGTACCCTGCTGCAGCTAAAGTTGACGATATGCTAGTGTAACGGCAGCGACTTACTAAAGCCCATAAACTTTTATTTTTTTCAGATTCCTCCACAAGGCGTCACTTCCCAGTTCCACTTTCAAACACTTTTAGCTAGCATGGGACCTACCCGCGCTTGTAATCTTTGATGAGACACGGACCGGTTGCATTGGCATCGTCGACTGGCAAATGTAGTTAAATTCACAGCTGTATATATTAAATATCTGCAGTGTTGATTAACTGGAATAATAAAACAGATTGTTGAGGGCGCGTACCGTTTCTGATTCGCCGTAGCTGCCTTAACGGCTCGACAATTGCACCTAGGAAAAGACCACCTACCACTGGCAAAATAGTAAACATCTACTACACCGGAACATTGGGCATGTAATGTCGCACTTTCGTATAACAACCTCACATTAGCGTTGACATAATTCAAAAAATGTCAGCTAATGTTAGCTAACGTTAGCAAATAAATAATTTCAACAATGTCCTACTAGACATGCGTAAATGAAACGGCTGCCTGCTAAACATAAAAAAACAAAAACAATTTAAAGATCTATGGACAGTGGGTAACAAGGGATGCCCTTAGCTAATTGTGTCATTAAGTGTGTTTTAAACATACATACGAAATCAAACACTAGTAGCTAACAAACTCCCAGCTAAAAAAGATCGGTCCAGCTGCCTGACATGTTTTAAACGAAGACGGAAGTTGTTAACAGGGAATCCTCTCGCTGTGCGCTGAATGTGGTCTGTTGACTTTCTGCTAGCCTTCAGACAGACCAGAAAGAGCCTGTACTGGAATGCAAATGCAGTGTTTAGCTATTTTTGTCGTGTTGCTTTTAACACATTTCAACACTGTGACCTTAGCGCACACAAAAGCCTGAAGTTTGTAATCTGGTCTTTATCAGTTCAGGTAGCACTTATCGAGGCTAACGTTACTTTTCAATGATGCAGGTGCAGAGAGTCGTTCTCAACTCACGACCAGGTAGGAAAGTTAGTGTTCTTTTTTTTTCCCACAACAGAAGATTGCCCTTTCAGTGCACAGCGTCCTGTGCTACAACGTTACTGCACCGCGTGGCTAACGTTGACTCAAAGCAACGTTTCTCATTGATATACAGGTAGAAGTGGGGCGCCAGTTCCCGAAAATTTCCGCCTTGAGGACATAACTTTAACACCTGAGTTGAAAGATGGGGAGGTCCTCGTTCGTACGCTTCACCTCTCAGTCGATCCTTACATGGTATTGATACAATCAGAATACATGCATACATATATATTCCTATTCTATATTGGCAGCCACAAAACAATGTTTCAGATCATAATATGCATTACTGTTAAGTTAAGTGAAAAAACAAGGACTCACTGCAGTTACACAACCAAAGTGATATACAGTCAACTAGTCCTACAGAAAGGTTTAGGCAGCAAATGTCAAAGACTCAACCATGGAACTGCAGGAAGAGCTTCCCCATCTCCATCAATCCCATTTATCTTTGTCTTGGCTTCACAGCGATGCAGAATGAATGACGACACCGGTGCTGATTACTTGACTCCATGGCAGCTGTCTGAGTGCGTGGATGGTGGAGGTGTTGGCGTGGTTGAGTCCAGCCGCTGCAGCACTTGCACTGAAGGAGATGCGGTCACTTCTTTCAACTGGCCGTGGCAAACCTATGCTGTTATGAAAGGAAGTGTCTTACAGAAGGTGTGGCATATTGCTGTTTAAAATGCATGCATGTACTAAAAGTGCATGTGAAAAGACAGCCTGCTGCAAATACTGACTGAATAATATTACCTTCTGTCTATTGCAGGTTGATCCACAGTTGGTTGACGGGCACCTGTCCTACTTTTTGGGAGCAGTTGGTATAACAGGCCTCACTGCACTGTTGGGTGTAAGGGAGAAGGGTAATGTGACCAAAGGAGCCAATCAGACCATGGTGGTGAGTGGCGCAGCTGGGGCCTGTGGCTCCATAGCTGGACAGGTAAATACAGCAAATTTCAGATTTGGGTCCAATAAGATTTTGATGTCTTATATACAGCTGTAGCTATCTGAGACACTGGCAACATGCAAGGAAACAGGTACATTTGTAGAGTTTCTACACGTTTACTTATATACTGAGTTCACAGTTATTTTGTAATTTATGAATATGAAAGTAGATAATTAAATGTAAGGACGATAAAGGCAAGATGTTTGGTGGGAACTATCACTTTTACATAGCACACACACACACAGGGTAGCAGATCTAGTCTAACGAACCACAGACGCTACCAAACACAGATTAGATCACAAAGAAAAGGAAGTGAAGGAAATGTATCATTTCCAACCTCCGTCTATTTTCCAGATTGGCAGGCTGGATGGTTGTGTGAGAGTGGTTGGAATTTGCGGTTCTAATGACAAGTGCAGAGCTTTAGTGGAAGACCTGGGCTTTTCTGCAGCCATCAACTACCACCAAGAGGACGTCCATACAAGGCTCAAGGAGTGCTGCCCTGATGGGATAGATGTTTACTTTGACAATGTGGGAGGCGCCATCAGTGACACTGTAATCACACAGGTACTGCTTGAGTTGTGTCTGTGCAGAGCATAATGTAGTAGATCTTTTATTTCCATTTGTTGTATGTTTAGTAGCAAAATGTGTGTATTCTGAGGTGTTTGTTGCCGTTTCCCTGATTGTACCGCCAATATTTGCAAAATTAGTGTGTTATATCTGACACATTGGCTTCCTTACCACCAGATGAACAACGGTGGTCATGTGATCCTGTGTGGGCAGATCTCCCAGTACAACAAGGATGTGCCGTATCCTCCGCCCCTGAGTGAGGAGATAAAGGAAACCCTGCGAAGTAAGAACATCAGCCGGGAGCGATTTATGGTGCTTAACTACATGAACAAGGCAGACGCTGCCCTCTGTGAGCTCAGTCAGTGGGTTAAGTCCGGTCAAATCAAGGTACGGACAGAATGGTTGTGATCTGTGGGTGTCCTTGTTCGTTTGCAAAATGCATGTCTGTTCCCCATCTGTTTTCATCCCATAATTTACTTATAATTTTGCTTCCACTCTGCAGGTGCTGGAAACTATGGCGAATGGCATTGAAAATATGGGAGGTATGTGGGTTTTAATTCTCGCATTTTTCTTGTATGACCTTTTTGTATCAACTTGGCAGGAGTTGAATCATTCTTTCCTTTTCTTGCAGATGCATTTTGCTCTATGATGAAAGGGGGAAACATTGGCAAGCAAATTATAAAGATATCGTAGTGAAGAAAATCACTGTAGCTGCCAGTAGAGACTGCTCTCACCAGACGCCTAGGGAAATTAACCTACAGTTGCCTTTCTATCACCGCCATTAACACTAACTAAATGAACACTAGTAAGATATTGCATTGATTAACTGGTGCTAGTTGGTTACAATTATGAAACATGCATGAAAAATCACAGGTTCTTTGAAATTGTGTTCTTGAGACAAAGAGTAGAGTGGTTAGAAGTTAAATAAGTCTTGGATTTTAATACTTTACTCAAATACATCATTCTGTTAGTAGAATAATTCCAATTAAGTGTAAAAACAAGTAATCCACTTTGCTTTAGCATCATCGTTTAAACTTCTGTTACAGCAGCAAAAGGCTGGCAAGCTAACAATAACAAAAGTTAGCTAACACTGCACTAGACACCATGTTTCTTGTCACCTTCAAGTACACATCTCCCGTCTTCATGGATGACAATGGAAATAGGCCCTTTGGACTTTATTGTGTCATCCTTGTCATCGTGTAGATGTGATTTCATTTCTGTCACAATGTTCAACTAAATTAAAGATTTTAAACTTTTTTTTGGCATTGTGTAGTTGTGATTTAATATCTCCTTACCCATAATGTTAAACTAAAGAAGTAGCATTAGCCTGCCAGCTGAAGTATTCCATATGTAGATGATAAATATTACAGGCACTGGCAGGTTTAGTTTTAAGAGCTTTAGTTAGCTGAAATGGCTGGTGTTCATTTTTCACCAATGTTTTCAGTTAAGATCAGTTAAGATATGACCATCTCATCATAAAAGCATGAGGGAAATTGGAAATGTGTGGGGAAATGGGGAGGAGACAAATGACTTAAATCTGTAACAAGACCAAACAAATAGAAAGAGTAAGGACTTCTAAAGTAAGATGAGCTTGAAATAAAGAATATTATTAACAGCATTATTTATTGATATAATCAATAAATAAGTTATATTTTTGACTGATTTGATCTTCTTTTTTTTTTTTTACTACAGTCTTGTCAGTAGTTCTTGTTCACACCGGTGTCACATTATGTGACAATGACATGAAGACGAACACAAAGTATATGATTTACTGTAATGAACATTTTTATTTCACAGCACTATAAACCATTAACAAAATAAAATTGTGGTTGGCTCTAATTTCAGTTGTCACA